>NC_051155.1:38935192-39172499 GCF_013339745.2 Dermacentor silvarum | reverse complement strand
ACGCTCGGCGATCGATCTATCCTAGCCTAAAATGCACCAATTATTTTATAATTACTAACTTTAGGAGCGTCTTGTAATTGCGAAACTGAAGGCGAAGAGCAGTGAAGTCATGTTTTAGCAGAACTCGCCAATTTCTAGATATCCGTCCCCAAAATCTGTTGAAAAATGGCTGCACGTTTCAGTTAGATCGTCCAGTGCTGTTAGAGGCACGCCTTTCGAAAACTGTTAACTTGAAACGCCAATGTAATTCGTAGCACAATTTAAGGTCGCATATCTCGAAAGCGCTGCTAGTCTTAGGATTTCCGCAAAGCATATACGTGACCTGACCACTCCTCGGCTTCAATTTCAAGTTTTTGACATGTGCGCGAAAGTCCGTAAATATAAAAGTAAATTAGCATGGCTTAGTTAAACAACAAAACTATCTTTGAAAACTTTATTGTTGTTGCTAATACCTGCCTAGCCACGTAGCCTGTCAGAAACAAGGGCAAGAGCTATGTATAGATAACAGTCTTTTTTTTTTTTTTTTTAGGTGTTCTGCGCAAAAATAAGCACCTGGTATAACCGGGTGTGCTAGCACGTTACTATAGGGTATAGCAGCGTGCGGTTATAATCACTGCAATGTTTTGTTTTAGAAGTGAACGGCCCTATTTATTGCCACGAGGATTCGGTTCATGGCGGCTTGACGGTGAAACAGGAGCGCAGACAGAGAAGGAAGAAGCTGGTAAGTTGCGGGTCGTCATCAGGACGTTGTCGCCGAGATGGAAGTCGTGTAACGCTCAATGTATTTGCGCGTGACGGGAGCTGATATCAGTCGCTGATATACGGAATAGTGCGTGGATAACATCGTGCATTTTCGCACGAGGCAACCGGTGGACCGGGAACACGGAATACTGATCTAGCGTGCTGGGGTGTCTGTGCCTACCTTCAAGGAGTTTCCTACAATAATTACTCGAGGGAATTCTGGCCCTGGGATCGTTCAGTCATCATGCGAATGATGGTTATTACACGGATTTGCCTGATCTTCGTGCTTGTGGCTTAATACGATCGTGTGGCAATCGTTTATTACGCTTTTACTGGCCTAAATGTCAAAGCAATCTGTACTTTCTTTAAATGCAGAAGGCAACAAGACTCTGCAAACACGCATAATCGCTGCTAATTGCCGCACGGTTACACTTGTTCACAGCGTCCATGGCGTAATGGTTTCTATATCGGGCTTCTGTGCCGTAGAGGTCCTGTGTTCGAATCCTACCTTAGCACAATTTTAAGAATGTTTACTTAATTGTTTGTAATTCAATACTTCGGTGAACATGATCAGTGTGCAAATTTGCAAACTGGTCATTTTCAACGAAGTACAGCAAACGGCTTCGTGACCTAAGTCACGAAGCCGTTTAAAGCTCGAAGGACGAAATTTAAGCCAATCCGTATACTAACCATTATTCCAATGCTGGCTGAAGCGCTATGGTTTGCCGCTCCAGTATACACTAGAGACACAGTAAGTCCTTGTAGTAATTGTATGAAACTCTATGCCTGCCTTAAGTGCAAGAACTCACAAATGAAGGAATATATCCTCCTCAGGCCAGAAGACAACTCAGGGACATAATCGCTTTTCAAGTCGGTTGATATTATCGGCTGGTATGTCACGAATGTGAACAACCTTAGTTTTTTTAAAATTTAATACCGTGGTTAGATGCGGAAAGGAGCATCTACAGGGTACGTGGATGAAGTGAACGCCTCCTCAACTTTCTTGTAAGAACGGCTTTCCTTCGGTTAAACACAGAGATGATGGTGTAACATCTTGTGATAGCTTGGCACGTTTACGCTACATTCTGGATTTTCGTGTCAACTGGCGGTATTCGAAAGCATGCACTTCACGGGTGCCCTTCTCGTCTGTGACGACACAATGGTCTAGATAAAGCAAGTGTCAATTTTCGCGAAAGCTGACGGCAAGAATACGCTCAGAGCAATTTCATACAGTTCCGCATGTATACGCGAATTCGTGTCCGGGATGAAAGTTTTACATAACCGCTTCCGTGTTAATTTAATTGGATACTGAATTGAAGGCCATGTGTATTATAAGGACATACAAATGCCTATTACTTTGAGGAAAAGCCCCGTAATTTCGTGTGACGTTCTTATTTATTTATTTATTTATTTATTATTTATTTATTTATTTATTTATTTATTTATTTATTTATTTATTTATTTATTGAGCAGCAGTAGTTGCATAATTCCTAGCGCTTCATGCAGGTGTGTGGAGCGCTTGATGGGCAGCAGGCTTGTTACCTAAAAAAAAAAGTGTACAAAATATGTAATAAACTGTGAGCCGTATGGTGACTGAACATTGTAGCACAACTTTGGCAGTCAAGCAATCAAGAACACGTGCACGTTTTCGTACATATTCGTGGATGTGAAGCATTCTCTTAAAACAAAGGCTTTCACTGTTGATTTCCGGGAAAAGTACGACACGCACAACTGCCAGCTCCGCCCTTCAAATACACACACACACACACACACACACACACACACACACACACACACACACACACACACACACACACACACACACACACCACCAGAATAAACACTGTGCGACAGCCGGACCTTGCACGGTGCTGCCATCTGTCGCGAAGTGGCGGCGGCAGCCAGCAGCTTTCGCGTACACAACGCTCACTAGTGCAGCGGTCAGCGGTGCGGCTGATCAGCTGCCACAAATCTTCTTCCCTCCTCCTCCTCCTTACCCATCCTCACCCTCCCGCCGCCCTTACCAGCGTATTCTCCATCCACGCACCTTCTGGCGGCTCGCGTCTTCACAGTCCACTAAGGTTGGCTCGAAATGCGCATTCCAAAGTTAAACGAGTCGATAAGCATTTTCGTGTTTCCACGGTGGGGTGCAGGGCTTGCCGCGCACGCGAGCACACGAGCGTATACGGAGGAGAAAAAAAAAAAAAAAAGGAAAACCGTAGGAAAGACAACCGCGGCTTCTCATGAATATCGAGCTTGCCCGATTCGTAAAAGAGACGCCGAAACCTTGTTTGTCTTGGACTCCCGTCCGTGCCTCTCTTTGCCCCTTCGGAAGAGAAAAAAGAAGTTTCTGCCAGCTTGTTCGCAAAGCAATAACGCAAGTTGGAAAAGAACAAACATTTAAAAAGAAAGCTATTCACGCTGGGAAAGGAGGATGAGGACGCCAGACGCGCAACAGTGTCAGTGGCAAGCGCCGGAGCCGGAGAAGGCGCTTGAGTGACGCTCCATTAATCTTTGTCGCGGACAAAGATAGCAGTTATCGCCACGGGGTCCATTTTTCGATGACGAATGGTTTGGAAACCCTGCTTCGTGTTCCTCGTCATTTTCTTGCTACTCTGGCTCTCTCTCTCTCTCTCTCTTTATAGCTACAGGTTTTCTTTCTTGAAATGAGTAGTAGTGCGTGGCAACCGCGAATGCTCGCCACTAAACTGGAACACGATGCCTGTACCCTCGCCACCCTAATCTTTACAGTTTAGCTTGCATCCCTTCCTCTTAGCTACCACCCACAGTTCCTACAGCCGGCATCCGACCGCCCGGCTTAGGAAACGAATAAAGAGGAGCGCTGTGGAATGGGGCTTACAAATAGCTGCATGGAGTGTGGGCTTATAGTACAAAAACGAAATAAGAATAGTCGTCGGGCTGCCGCGGTGGTCGCAGAAATGCACGCGAGGGTGCCGATAAAACGCTCATGAGAGCCTCGACTTCCTGCCTGCCTGTTAGCGGCCCGGGTTAACTTTGGCTCGCTCTGATAGGAACGTAATGCAATTATGATATGCGGACTTCGGGGCTATATAGCGATAATGACGCCTACGAAGCGTTGAGCCGAGATCCATCCTTGGAGTGCGGAAATGTCTACGATGCTGAACAGGTTTCGAAACGAATATGTGCGGCGATTGCAGGTGCGATGAAACTTTTGAATGTTGCGCCATTGGCGTGTCGAGAAGAGGCGTCTAGCCTTGCTAGATTTCTCGCGGCCCGATGGCGCCTACCTATAGCGTAGGCGCGAAGAAATACGTTCGTGCTTTCTTTAATTAGATACACGCGAATCACGCAAAAGTCAGGGGATCTCAAAATACCATTTGCTGCGAGGTTTTCCCATGTGTTCGATAACAGAGGGGCGTAACTAAAATGGCATATATTAGCAAGATACACAGGCCAATGCCTGTACCCAGATGTGTGTACCCTGATACGGAGGTGCTCTTTAGTCGCGAAGTTGTCCTATTACTATACTTAAACTGAGAGGCGTCACCTGCTGCTTAGCAATAACGAATAAAGAGCTATCACAAATTCAATATATAGCTTGGTACATTCAATATAGCTTGGTACATGAAGCCTAATACTTTAAGACATGAACATTTAGAAAAGAAAGAAATGATGGTTACTGTTAAACTATACGTCACAGCTCTGTCCTCTCTTCCAGTATGGGCAGAGATGGGCATACACAGAATGTATTTTAAAAATTGGTACACGTCTACCTAACGTAGCCTAACTTAGGCTACAGCACTCAGAGGATCTTTCTAATGGGCCGTTATTATAGTGCAGCAGAATGCCTTAAATGATAAATTGCCCATTGAATGTTCGACTAGTTGGTTGTATCACTAAGTATGTACCCTCGCCCTCAGAGCGAAAAGCTGTTTAAACGGCCCAGCCCGTGCGTACGACAAAGTAGCGACCTCGCTAACAAGCTTGCTAACGAGTCGGGAATTTATGTAAGGCAACAGCTGCCTTCCCAAGCGTCTGTCGTCCGGCTTCGCTGGGCAACAGCCCGGCAAATCATTCTCAGAAGTTAGGTGACAAGTGTGCTCAACTGGTTCCGGCTGGGGCGAGCTTGAGACGGTAATGGCTTAATGAAGTTGTCTCGTTAAACTGCCTTCGCGAGAAGGGCTTCAATTTACGGTTCATCGTCGCTTAAGGCGCCTTCTGAGAACTGAGTCTGTTGAGAATGACTGCGGTTTCGTGGAAGACACACATGAACTCAAGCACTTACACCTTATGTGATGTTTCTTTTCTTTTTCTGACAGAAAGAGAATTGTTGAAGGGAAACGTACACTCGCCAAGAGAAAAGCAAAATAAAACGTTTTTTATATGTTTAGGTCCCCATTACGGGTGCCTTGTTATGAAGGAATGAATGTATGCTCGTCATCAGTGACATCCATGCAGCTCGTTCTGTAAGGCACCTGTATTGTGTGCCGAAACGTCAAAAAAAAAAAAATCTTTTTGTTTTCCTTTGTTTTTATGTTGGGGAGCTCACGTTCCTCTTCAACCATCTTGCGAGGGCCCAGGACGCGGCCCGAGCTCAAGGCATTCTGGAATGAGGACGCCTCTCCAAAGCTGCATTTAGACATTAAAGATGTTTATTCTCTTTCTCTCTTCAACCATCTTCTTATAGTTATCGAAGATGAGCTTCCGTCGAACCGAGCTTGATTAAAGAATGAAAAGAAACGCAATGCCGAGTACGTGGTCGCACTTCGTTATTAAACGAGTTGAAAGCCTTGCTGCTTTGGAACGTAAACAGCTTAGAAGAGAAACACAAGCGGGTTTCCGTACGCACTCACTTATTTTCAAATAACGAAAAGACTATAAGTGCGGCATGTGCTTAATAAGCCTTGCCGCTGTTGAGATGGTCGAGAGAGAATGCGAAGAGAGGAAAGGCAGGGAGGTCAACCAGACGAACCTCCGGTTTGCTACCCTACACAAAGGGCAAGGGAAGATGGCAGCTTTAAGATAATGTAGGCGGATGTTTCGACGGATATGATCTTTCTCTGTGAGCAGTGAAGATCGCCTTACGTATTCGCACAACACCTGCCGGTTTCATTTCGTCATTTAATTACTAATGAATACAGGTATATGTCGCCTTGTCAACTTCTTTGCTGAAGATGCCTGGGATACGTTCGTGCTCGCCATGGTGCTGCAATTATGTAGGCGCTTTTCTCGACTTTCAAAGATACAGGTGAGCTGGACTGATCTACGCCTAAAATGGAGAATGTTTGAAAATTGAGCTCGTTGGTACATTTTGAAACTTAATTGGAGGAACAAGATGGACTATGGGACTAAATATATGGCAATATAAAATGGACTTTGGACAAACATCTGAAGGTATAGGGCCTTGTATTGATGTCCGCAGTTTACTGACGTTTTTTCTTTACAGTTTTCCACGTCAATATTGCTCCGTTTCAGTTTGACAGGCAGATTCTGTCATAAGTGTTTAATAATTTGAAGGAATCTCGAGGATTTAACGATGCTGCTGCAGTGTCGAACGCCAATATCCTGGCATCACTGTCCTTGTCACGACCATGTTTATTTTCCTCTTTCGTTACCTTGTATATTCCTCTTCTTCAAAAAAAAAAAAAAGAAAAGAGAAAAAAAAAACACGTTGCAGGCTATGTAAAGCGCATCAGCTCGTGCCAACCTCTCATCCTTTCCCCAAGTAAATTTCACTCTTTCTTTTTTGCAAGTTAAACAGATGCGGCATGATGGCATGGAGCTGCGAAAAGGCCCACCCGTAATTCACTAATACTTCAAAGAGAGGAGCCATGATATTCACAGATCGGCTCACAGTGCGAAGAGAAGAAAGGCAGGAAGGTCAACCAGACGAACCTCCGGTTTGCTACCCTACACAAAGGGCAAGGGAAGATGGCAGCTTTAAGATAATGTAGGCGGATGTTTCGACGGATATATCCAAACTGACTCTCGTTAGAATGTTCTTTTTCTTCACCGACTGAGGCACAAGCTTGCTCTCAAGAGCGCTTGTGAACCTCTTGCACACACACTTGCACGTTACAGCCCGCACCTAACCAAGAAACCTTGCGCTCAAGGCAGGCTGCGCACGTAATGGATTACTAGTGGTGAAATTTCAACTAAGTCGTGTTAGTTATTCACGTCTCAGCAGGGGAGCTTCAGATTTCAGTTTTTATTTGCTTTTTTGTTAAATGCGAGCCCGCAAGTTCCGGTGGAACGAAGTGTCACGTGAACCCACCAGACCTGTAGTGCACAAGCACAAACCTTTCTTTTGCACTCACGGCGTACTAATGAAGTGCAATCATCTTTGCCAGGTGAGCTAGTGAATGGTGGCGCCAGCCAATGCCATAAAATCAGGGACCAATTCGTCACGCCGTCAATTCAAGCAAATGCGTTTTGTTTCCCACCAGTTCGAGCGCATGCTCCGGATGTTGCCGGTTTCGTACAGCCTGTCGGGTGAACGTGTGCGCTTGCTTAAGCGCTGCTTGTTCCTCCGCAGAAGCTTTTCTGCGCGCGAACAGGCACGGCACTCGGGGGCTCTCAGTGCATAGAGTCTTCTACAAAAATTACCAGAGTTAAACTTTGGCGCTGCGATCGCACCGCTACCGCAGGAATGATGGTTAGAGCGTGGATTCGTCTAATATTCGTGCCTTGAGCTTCGAACGTTCTTGTGACGTTATTTTTGCTACGTTTCATCATTCTACATTTCGCAAGACCTTACAGTTTTCTAAAAAGCAGCAATGCGAAAAGTATCTGGCCAAATGCGTAATCATTGCAAATAGTTGCTTTTTATCACGCAGTACTTTGTTGAAAATGATGAGTTTGCAAAGTCACGAAGCCGTTGAAGCCAAAGGACAAAGTTTACGCAAATCCAGATAATCTATACGATCATTCTCAAGCTGGATAAATCGCCGTGCATGCAGCTTCCATGTGCACTAGCACCGCAGTTCCATCTAGTACTTTTTGTAGGTAAGTCTATGCCATCGTACACTGCGGGATGTCTGTAGAGTGCATTGTTTTCCTACCATGCTCTGCTAAGCAATGCAGGTCGCTTAACTCGCATCCATCATCGCCACCGAAGCCAGCGCGCGCGCGCAGTGGACTGGCACGCGATGCACGCGCAGACACCGTCTCGATCGTGACGTTGTGCGCTCCTATGGTCTTCGGCGAACACACGCGGCTATACGAGAGCGGAGTTCGTGATTTGCGATGGTATGCCCAGGGCGGGGCACGCGACCGGTCTGCGTTTGTTTCTGCGCATGCAATGTGGTGTGTGCGCGCACCGCATTGCATAACGATGAGCCTGCGCGCCGTGTGCGGTGTGCCCTCGGGTCAGAAGAGAATGGCTTCGCTAACTACTGTTGAAATACTGATGCTGCTTCTTGTCTCTCGACGACGCGACGGCGTTTTTAGTCACCGTTAAATTAGTTACAGTTACTGGCTGCTGACAGCGGTGTCAATTGTGATCTCATCGAAACCATGCACTATCGCGCGAGCGTATACAGTGGAGCCTATATGTTATCTTTGGCTCTCTTTTGTGTGTCTGAAAGCACGGTATACGAGCGTTTTCATTCACCATGTATTGTACTGAACATACCAGAGATCACTTATTGAAATCCGCGTTGCGCAAGTTGAGCTTGAGATCGCGGGATCGAATCCCAGGCCGCGGCGGTCGCATTGCGATAGTTGCGAAATGCAAGAACGCCTTTGTACTTAGAGAGAGAAAGAGAAATAGAAAGGAGTAAAGGCAGCGAGGTTAACCAAACGCACGTCCGGTTTGCTTCACTGCACTGGGGGAAGGGGATATAGGGATGAGAAGAGAGAGAACACTGTTTCGCGCACACTTGAAGGTTCGCACCGAGTCTACAAACGGTCGCCAAGATCTGTCGACTTTAGGTGCATGCTAAAGTTACAGCGTTGTTGAAAACCATTCTGGGAATACCCCACTACGACGTCCCTAATAATCAGATCGTTGTTTTGGCGCATAAAACAACAGAATTGAAATTAACACATAAATATTCCGGCCTGATTGACTGAGCACCCGCCAACACTGCTCAGTCGATTTGGAGCCACAAAACCGTTGTATTTAGCAGATCAGTCGAGTGTCAAGAAACACGCATACATTTTTTTCAGAGTCAGGCTCGTCTACTAATGTATTCAAATACACATTCCAATCTTCTATTATGGAATTTCTCTTTCTCTAACACCAAAGCTTTGACAGAAGACTACCTTTTCAGTTAGCACCTGACCAACACACCATTCAGCTAAAGCGCCTTTCTCTTATGCATATTTTAATTTAAGCACGTCAACTGCCATCCCTACACTCCGGGCATGCTGTAAGAAAAGAGGAAGCGTTTGAACGTTCAGCTCTTTCTTTCTCACGGTCTTGGTACCACTGAGCGGCGCTATAATTTTTTCCATTGATGCAACATCATCGTAAGACGTACTCACCGTTTACATCGCACATATGACGTGCATGCTTATACGAGGTCAAAGAAAGCGTCTGCTGTATCTAACTTGAGCCCGAATTCACAAAAACTTCTTCCGCTAGAATTGTTCGCAAGAAAGAATTTCAGCCAATCCGGATGCAAGACATATTATCTAAGGCGGTTGGCCAATGGCAAAGAGCACTTACGAAAGAAGCGCTTTGTGAATCTGGCCCCTGGTGAATAGTGCGAGCACAAGGGATCCGGACCACTGGTTCTGGAACTATGTGAAGCAAAAGGGGCGTGCGACAGAAAAGCAAGATGGTCCTCAGTGTCTTGTTGCGTGCGTGTTGGCCATTACGGTCTTCTGTGGGCGTAGCCGTAGATCATACTCAGACTTGAGTTCCCGCGCTAGGACCGCGCCGGACACGCTGCCAGCACTCATTGCAAAGCACGCAACAATGCCTAGGCTCTATTAGTAAGGGTTCCTCCACTTTATGTGACATTGAAGAGGTTGTTTTTTTTTGTTTTTTGCTTTCTTTTTAAGCGAAGCTTTATAGGCTCAGAAGTGTCGGCGGTGTCACGCTGAAAAGTGGGCCGATCCTGGCGATAGTGCAGAAAGGGTCCAAGCACATACCAGGGACAAAGAAGAAAGGAAGAGAGAGAGAAAGGAAGAAAGAGAGATAAAGGAAAAATGAGAAAGAGAGAGAAAGAAAGAAATAGAGAGAGGGAAAGAGAGAGACAGAAAGAGAGAGAGAAAGAGAGAGACAAACAAATAATGAAAATCATCACGAAGGTCACATACACACACGGCAAGCTTCGCTTACCCCCATTTTATCGACAGGGGAAGGGCTGATTTTTAAATTTTTTTTGCTAAATTGCATTTAAGCGCAAAATGTAGGTTAGCTTAGGGTAGTTTATAATTTTCGAATGAACCTTCGAAGGACGTGGCATGTTCGTAATATTGCAGGTGGTGGTGGCAGTCGAACGGTGGTCATTCATTAGGCTATAGTGGTACCTTTTTTCTATCTTAATCAGGGACGATGCCCGTATGTTCTTTGTTGTGGGGAGGGGGGGGGGGGGTGTAATGTGGCCGGCGCAATGATATATCTACTGTGACGAGACTTAGCATTGTGAAACATCGCAAATTGACGGATGATAGTTGTTTCAGCCACTTCAGTCAGTGGATGAAGAGTCATTTGATACTTGATTTTGTTTTTATCCATTCGTATTCGACATACAACACCCAGAATCACAGCGGCTTGCTTTATTATCTGCGTCATATTAGTCACACTAATGTGCACGCACACTTCCAGTTACAGGGCTGCTTCGCGATCAGTGCAGGTTGATTTCTCTGTCGGATGTCTATAGCGTCAAAGGCGTCTATGTCACTTAGGTTCAGTGATTCTGCTGTGGCTTTTTTTCACTGCCAGAACCGCCAGGTTCTTGAACCTTTCGTCGGAGATTCTGGTTCGCAGGTATACGTCGCCAGGCGGAGTATTTAGGCACGAGAATGTATGCTCGCAAGCAGCACTCGATGCGGGAATTGTCAAATCTATGACACAAAGTTTCCAACACTCGCGAAGCGCTATTTGAAATGTATCTAAAAAATCAACGAACATTAGCATTATGGCCACTTCGCAGTTTTATTTTTATAAACTTCCAGAACCTTGGGAAGAAGTTTCATCACGTGTATTCCACTTCATTGCGAGTACTCCTCTTCGTTACTGCTTTCGAGATTGAGTTTATTCATGCGCGCCTCCTCAAGATATAAGGGTGTAAGGAAAATAATTTAGGTGAGGCGCCCGCCAACCCCTGGCGCCATCCCTGATCTTAAATCAAAAGAGCTTGGGAATGACTGCGCACCAATAACGGCTATTGGTGCCAAAGCATAGGTGATACTCGCTGTCGACCTGACGCGTGCGAACCTGAATACAAGCACACTCACTGCAACATATAATGTGTAGCAAATTTTCAGCCGGTAAATTCTGGGACTAGTGCCATATCGTTACGAGCAGGCAGTGTAAAATATCCGTAAAAGCAGCTAATCTGATAGTACAATATGCCGGTTGTCGCAAAATTCCACGCACACTATAACGACACTCTTCCAGGCAGGTGAACGCGCTCCACTTGATGCGACCGTATCAAACCTTCCCTTGGCGCTAGGTGGCGCGGAGGTGGTCGTGCGAGACTTTCTCGCCGACACGCTTCCATCGCATGCATTTCTTCGGACCGCTTGTTCCGACGCACGCATGCGTGAGAGCATAATCTGGCGATTATGTAGATATACGGATTAAGAAAAGTGAAAAAGAAAATATACGGGGAGCAACCACGGGACTAAAAGTTAACCGCGACAGCGGCAGGGATTCACGAACCGCGAAGAATAAACGCACGTCTCGGTACTTTGGTTTCCGAACGAGCCACATGTCGTGCGCACGCTTAGTTAAGCCTCGTTTGCCTAGTAAAACAAAGATGGCGGAACGAACGAGCGTTGTCTCGCGGTATATATAAGACGATAAGGACGGGCACTGCGTGACGGTGCCACGATGCGTGTACGCGCGTATATAATGCAGATCAGGAACATTTTTCACCGGATAGAAATGATTACTTCCTCGCCACTCGTGTACACTCAATGGACAGTTCGCGTGCACAGCGTGCGGACGACTTCTTGTTGCCAGCTCCGAAGGACGGCGTCTCGAGAGATGCGTGCCTGAGGGGGCATAAAGCCGATGTTGGTGTGTATACGGAGAAAGCTGAGTGTGTGTGTGTTGCGCGGCTCCGTAGGGGAAGACAAGCGAATGACGTTCAGATGGTGCTGCCGGTGCGCATTGCCTTTGCACACGCTGTCCTACGATGTTCCTGCGTGAGCGCGGATTTCGCCCCCTCGAAAAACTTGGTGCCGCTGTCTTTGTCGCTCCTGATGCGCTCTTTACACGCGCAAAAAGATGCCCTGCTCGCGTGAGCGTAGGCACTCTCCCGGTTGCTTTGGTCGCAGAGCCAAACGCGGGCGGGAACAGCTGTCCCTTTGTGTAGTTCCCCAGAGGCTGTCGCGGAGATTCAACCGGCTGATGGGAGGGTTCGTAGATCTAATCCTCGGAACTGTGGACTGCACTGGAAGTCGCCGGTATACTGTGGCTTCGGCTGCCCTTTTCGAATTCCGTCGGAGCCGGGTTCCCAAAAGGCTACTCTTATGCAACCTCGGCTCTTCAATGCCTGCAGCGAATCGGCTGTTCTTTCTTCGGCGTCTCGTCGGCTTGTCGATCGGGGTTAGCCATCACGCACTGGGCAGTCACTGGGCGTCCTTACTTAAAGAGACATTAGGATTAAAAAACTAAAGTATGTTCCCTAAGATATTGTTTTCAAACCCTCGAAACCTTTGTTTAGCAAGAAAGCGTGAGAATTTAACGGATGAAAAAAGTAGGAGGTCAAGCCGGAATTTCTCTGTGTTGATATGTCTGAGGAGTGGTATAGACGGCCAATACGCGGATGTCAAAAATTACTGGACATTTTGGCGACATTGGCAATCTCTTCTGCCCGGAAATTCGCGGAAGCTTCTTGGTTTCGCCAGCCATAAACAGCCTTGGTTATTTTTTTTCGTGTTGTAGGTGACCACACGGTAAGTTTATTCTTGTTAATCCGAAAGATGCGTCGCTACACTGTAAACGGAAATAACTCTCAGGTCGGAGTATAATGCTTGTCCTCTAGCGGCCCCCCGGTTGGGAGTTTATTATGCTCCGAATGATCGGAGTATAATTTTTACTCCGTGTGGGCGGAATTTTTGCGTGGTGCCTTCGGAGTTGTTTTTTTTTTCTGTCAATTATTTTTTACTTCGAGCTGGACGGAGTTTTTTGAGGTGCACCGGGAGTATATAAAGAGACACGTCAATTTGCGTGGAGAATTTTTATGTAGAGGCTTCGGGTCAAATTCCGAAATATACGAACAAGAATAAGCCAAATTCTGCGAAACAAGTGAACGAGACCAGACAGACCAATCAATACATAAACACAAACATTTGAGAAACACCCGATGAAGAGCTGTGAAAGACATCCAAAGGACACTCGACACACAACAAGAAGCAACCCTGCCAGTATATATAACCACGATAATGTGGGCCTCGAAACGGCCTAGCGAGCAGCTGTAGTGTTTTCAGAATTACGACTCACAGGCTCGCACATATGCGATCGGCCTCTCTGAAAGTAGCATGAAACCTAAATCCACGCGGAACTTTTAACTTAGAATATTGAAAAAACAATGTTCATGGCATAATTTTTCAAAATTAGAATGCCATTCCATGAGCGCTGAAGCGACTTCGCACACTGCCGGCGTCCTCGGCCAAAAAGTAGTGCTTTAGTTACAGTACGCAAGAAAAATGTACGTGCGCGTGCTTCATGACAAAATTAGCTTCGTACGAAAGAATTGTGGCGGGACAACAATTTATTACATGTGAGGATGACCCGTAGCAGCCTACGTAACACCGAAAATTGCGTAGTCATACATTTCTTTAACCGCACTACTTGCTCCGCGTCCAAGCAATGTCTCTCGGCTGTGAAACGGAGGCGCATCGCTGATCTGTCAACGAATCCTCACGCTCGCAGCCAGCAGGTATCCTCCTAAATCAGTATGTTGGATGGAGCATGATGTTAATGCAATATCCGAAGCAACGACGTGATCAAAAGAGAACTGCGCTTAACAATTCAATTCACATCACTCAGTAAGAAGCTTTATTCACAGTACCTACTTACGTCCTATATACCGTATTTCTTGGGCGAGGATATCCGTGCACAGATTCATAAAAGAGTTGCTTGCACCACGGTCTAACTTACTGCAGCACAGCACCGTGACGAAGTCGGAATATGGCATTCATGTGCGGCTATCACGGACGTCTCGCTCGAACAGTGGCTGCTGTTGCCATTGCTACGCGGCACTTTACACCGGACGTTGTCAGAATATACTCAAAAGGACATAAAAGTGGTATTGAACACACTGAGGAACACAAGTCAAGGTCCCGCAACACGGAAGCACAGCCAGAAACCTGAGCCGACATCACGAGTGAACCGGCAGCTTCGTGGTCACAACTAAGCCTTTTTCCGCACTTGAAATCGTTGCTCTTGCATTCATCGTTGTCAGCAGAGCGATCACAGCTAACGCACATGAAGATGAGATACAGTGAGCTTCAGGCACGCCTATAACACTTTCTGGAAGGAAGTATAGGAAAGAAAATCGGCGAAACGCTGGCACGGAACGACACTTCACAGATGTAAACAAACCGTCAGCCATGAGCACCGCCGACTCCGCCGAACGCGGCCGGTCGCTGGCGCGGCGCACAGCCTCATGGGAAGCACCACGGGACCAACCTGTTCCGGCAGGGGAGTTTTTTAAAACTTCCTTGGCGGAGTTCCCGGGGAGAACAAAATTTTGAAGGCGGAATAAAATCGGCGAAACGCTGGCACGTCATGTCCGCCCTTATCCTCCCACAGGTTGTGAGTGGAGTGAAACGAGGGAATGCCGTTGTATGCCTCCCATACATCGGACTAAATATTCAAGGATGGGAGTATATAGGGCACATCACCTTGTTAAAATTCCCATGTGGGGGTATTTTCATTTGCAGTACATTGAGGCAGTAATAAAACTGTGTAGGATGGTAGATTCTGGAATGCCTGAGGAAGACAAAGTCGGGCACATCCTAAAAGGAATTGCTGAGGATGTTTACAGTTTCCTCATCGCAAAAGACACCCTGGCTTCCGTCGCCGACATCATTCGGCACTGTCACACTTTCGAGCAACTGAAGACGAGGCGCATCACGCCGAAGTTTGGCAGGCTAGCCAATCTGACGACAGTTGCCAGCGTAGAGAGCAACCAGCCCCTCGATCTTGCATCAACGATCCGAAAAATAGTTCGGGAAGAACTCCGCCTGCACGCGCAAGTGACAGACCGAGGCACTCATAGCTTCCGCTTACCACCAGATTTCGAGCCAAACGTGGCATGCTTCTCCCCGTATCCTGCGGCAAGGGGCATTGAGGATTACGAACTCGCGCCCTGACAGCAGCCACGTCTCTACGACTTATGACGCTCAGCCACAACGAGAGCAGCCGCGTTTTTACCCCCGAAGCCCTGTGACTTCTGTGAGGCCGCGCAAAGCACAGCACCGACCTTACTATCAGGACGTGGCTTATAATCGATATAACGGATTTCAGCGAGCAGCAGAGACACATCATTCACATGACAACGAACTTTCTCGCCGCCCGCAGCAGGCTAGCATTCGCTTCGAGGAAGATGCTGTCAACCGCGACCCTTCCTTGTGCTACAACTTCGGTTCCACAGGCCATATTGCTCGGTATTGTCGCCAAGGCCGTCAATCACGAAGGACACCACCGATGTTCTCGCCACCCGGAAGCCGTACTTCATATGACTTGCGGACGACCGATTTGCTTCCAATGGACCGTTCTCGCACGCGACCAGACGCAGCTGTTCGCCAGCATCTGAGCGCAGTCGGGCCTCTCGAGCTCTTCGTTCTCTTCGTCTTCTGTTCTCTCTTTTTGTGCCGGCCTTTCGTGTCCGTTACATTAAGCAGAACTCAGCTGACTCATATTGCTCGCCTGAAGCCTTTCTACCCAGCTGGTCCACCCTGACTCGCCCCACGGGCTTCGTCTGCTTGCGGGGAAATGTAACGGATACGAAAGGCAGGCACAAAAAATCACAGCATATCCACGAAGTGAATGATGATGAGTGGGCAAAGCACCGGGGGATCATTCGGGTAAACCACAGCTACGGACGAGAGATAAAGAGAGCGCGTATCGGGAACGAGAGAGAAAAAGAGCGCGCGTCGGGAACGAACGCCCTTGTGCAATGCAGCGCCCCTAGCTACGGACGAGAAGAGAGCGCACGTCCGGAACGAACGCCCTTGTGCAATGCAGCGCCCCTAGCTACGGACGAGAAAGAGAGCGCACGTCCGGAACGAACGCCCTTGTGCAATGCAGCGCCCCTAGCTACGGACGAGAAAGAGAGCGCACGTCCGGAACGAACGCCCTTGTGCAATGCAGCGCCCCTAGCTACGGACGAGAAAGAGAGCGCACGTCCGGAACGAACGCCCTTGTGCAATGCAGCGCCCCTAGCTACGGACGAGAAAGAGAGTGCGCGTCGGGAACGAGAGAAAGAGAACGCGCGTCGGGGACGAACGCCCTTGTGCACCGCAGCGCA
The DNA here is from genome assembly GCF_013339745.2 of Dermacentor silvarum. Lineage (NCBI taxonomy): Eukaryota > Metazoa > Arthropoda > Arachnida > Ixodida > Ixodidae > Dermacentor > Dermacentor silvarum. The sequence goes on along the minus strand of NC_051155.1, from coordinate 39,156,117 downwards.
CCTAGCTACGGACGAGAGAGAAAAACGCCGGAAGCGTTCTCCGGAAGCCGAAAGCTGGCTTCCACAACCGGAAGTGGAAACGGAAGCGGAACCGGAAGTGGACACGGAAGCGGAAGTCTGCTTCCGGTTATACTATACATATACATATATATGTATATATGCGTATACATACATACATAGCGGTCTCCATGCCAACCAGAGCTACGGACTTACGCCATCTAGTGAACACTCCATAAAACTACAGGTGGCTACATACGGACGAAGGACAGACCCACGCCCTAAGGAGCTTCGCCCCTAACAGAAAGAAGAGAAGACGAAGAGAACTAAGAGCTCGAGAGGCCGGACTGCACTACGATCACGCTCCAATCATCGTCCATCTCGCTGTAAATAAAACCATTTCTTCACAACTCTTCGTAACAATATATAGGGTCCTGGAACGTAGGCGTCCGATTTGGGCACATACTCTATCTCGTAGGTGGAATAGCCACGTCATTCATCATGCTGGCGCCGGCGGCCGAAACGAGAGATATGACCACGTGTGCCACCGTAGATACATACTGGGCGGGAAGGGCGCCAGGTAGGGTCGTATGATTGCACGGGGGCCTTCGCTGCCATCGAGGCCAGGTGGTCGCAGACAACGGTTGCAGTTGCAGATGGAACTGGGACCACAGGCCGCGAAGCAATCTCGGCTTAAGAAGGTGCACAAACAGGCGCAGGGAACCGGGCATGTGTGACACTTGGCATGAACGCCAGTTCATCTTTAAGGATCTCGCGCAAATTGGGAGGATGAGCGCGCAAAGACGCAATGGCGGTGTTGGCCGGAGCATGGCCGTGAAGCTCCTCTCGCACAATGATGCAGATGAGAGCTCGCAATTCGTCGTTGTCGGAAAGGTGAGCGTCGCAGGAGGCGCGTGGAAGACGAAAGAAGCAGATTGTGGCAAGTCGTTGATGATGCCACTAATGGAAGTGGGGTTCTGAATAACAAGGGCGTGAAAGGCAACGGAGTTGATGCCTTTCAGGATATGACGGATACGTTCCACTTCGGGCATGTCACTCTGAGCGTGACGGCAGAGGGCCAGAACGTCTTCAATGTAAGATGTATAGGATTGCTCGGCTCCCTGCATGCGGGTAGCTAGCTTCTGTTTCGCTCCGGCAAAATATATAAGTGCATATAGCCCTCTAATCTACGACATCATGGCATCTGCTTACTGAGGCGTCTCAATCCGGACATACGATTGCGCCACTGTGGAATAGCCGGAAATGAGCAGGTTGACGCTGAAGCAAAAATGGCGCACACTGACGGGAAGATTATAAAACTTCTCTTTTGCCGTTATGACATCAACGCCTTGCTACACAACTCCATCAAAACGTCTATGGCGCGACAGTGGGACAACCTCGAACATCGGCAAGAGCGCCTCCATAGACTTGACACCGGTTTGCGATTCCGATTTCCACTTCGGATGCGGAGAGGCCAGAAAACACTAATCCATCGATTAAGGCTTGGTGTGGCGTACACTCGAAAATACCTTCACAAGATTGGACGAGAACGGGACCCTGATTGTAGCGTCTGTCACACTCCCAAGACAATAGAACACATACTTTGCGTGTGCCCTCAATATGCGGCCGAGCGATGGACACTAAAGTGTAGTGTTGACTGTTTGGACTCTCGCCCCTTTTCGGAAGCCAAGGTTTTAGGCGCATGGAGAAGCGTTGATCCTGCCCAGCGCACCATAAGATCACTTTTGAACATTATGTGTGAGACGGGCTTAGACGGTCGTCTCTAGGACCTGTGCAGTGTGCAGAGCGCGAAATGTGTTTGTGCGATGACGTTTTGTGTGGACAACACTACTCCTGCGTATAGTGTGTGAAAAGTGCACAACCGCGTATTGGGCAACGTGTGTAAATTGTAGCTCATTGTACGATATCCAATCAACAGCCACCAACCTCTCTCTGTATCTCCCACTTCCTCTTACCCCAGTGAGGAGTAGCAGGCTAGAGACAGGCTCTCCAGGCCGACCTCTCCTCCCTTCTCTTCATTAAAATCTACTCTTTCTCTCTTTCGCTACTTCGGAGCGCCCAGCAGATGTGACAAATATCTGTCGGAGATGCGCAGTAAGTGATGGCGAATCAGGGAAGTCGCGCTCATTGTTGAAAAACCAAGTTTGGCCGACCTGCCTCAGGTAGAAGGCAACATTGCAGAGCTTGTGTGACTCGTCCCAATGGTTACAAGCACTCACGCTGTCGTACTGGTCAAGCCAGTCTTCCACGTCTTCGCCGCGAAGGCCACAAAAAACCCCAGGATCGCGTTGCGGTGCGGTGACGGACCAAATAGGCCCAGCTGGCGGAGTTGAGGTGGTGGCAGCAGTGGATGCGGTGGTTTGTGCCATGACTGGTGTTGGCGAGCACGACCGTTGACCAGAGCGGAGCTCCAGGGGTGACCGGTAGAGCAAGAGGACGATGATATCAGCGCACGCTCCACCACTTGTGAGACGACGCCCGGAACGAAGGCAGAGCTCTTGTATTGACACACAGCCCGAGACAACCCACGAACACCAACCCGACAAAATGATGATGATTATGTATATACACATCAAGACGATGACACAGTTAGCGCTCACAATATATATATATATATATATATATATATATATATATATGTGTGTGTGTGTGTGTGTGTGTGTTGTACACTAGAACTGAGATACAAAGTAGAGAAAGAGAGAGAGAAATTAAGGGGGACAAAGGAGCCCAACCTTTCTACCTCACCATCATATGAAGCCTCGAGAGTGTGACAGAAATGAAAGCATCTGGCGAATCGCTTGTTTCAGTAAGAATGTAGCAATGAGAAATACCGGGAAATGAAAGCAGACGAAAAAACAACCGGGTGGAATTCCACCTGCGCAGAGAGAGAGAAAAACAACTTTTATTGAAAGCGGCAAGTGTAAGAGGAGTATTTCTCCCCTCCCTTAGATGGCGGCCAGGAGCCCTTGGGTCCTAGCGGCATCTTCGGCTTGCCTGATGACTTTCAGTTGGTGCTCGCTGTCTGAGCTGAGCAGCCCGGTCTCCCACTGCTCCGCGTTCGTATACGTGCTGTTTGGCTCCTCCACTATGTTGGGACAAGCCCAGATTATGTGTCTGAGGTCCGCCCGCTGATTGCAGTGTTTGCATTTATCTGAGTAGAGCTCTGGATAACAATGATTAAAAGCGATCGGGTTTGGGAAGGTGTTTGTTTGTAGTAGGCGCCATGCTGTCGCCTGCTGTTGATTTAATGAGGAGCTTTTTTTTCATCCACTTTCATTTTCCTTTATTTGTGTTTCCTACATTTCAAATAAAACAAGTAATTCACCCTGTGCTTTCGTGGCGTCATTGTTTATTGGCATCATATGATTGTGACTTACGAAACTTGGGTCCCTCTGTTTCCCTTCTCCTTGTACATTACAAAGCGAGGTTGTGGACTCCGGTCACATTCATGCGTTGAGGTAGCATACAGGCGTTTATTGGCCAGTCAGGTTCGGCCAAGTTGTGGTATCACGCAACGCCTTGTGGCAGAAATTATTGTTCACGCTCTCGACAAAGGACTGAGTAGTGGTGTTGTCTGACAACCCAAACTATATATATCATCATCATCATTAGCCTATATTTATGTACACTGCAGGACGAAGGCCTCTTCCAGTAATCTACAATTACCCCTGTCTTGTGCTAGCTGATTCCAACATGCGCCTGCAAATTTCCTACGTACATACATGTGTCTATATCTAGTACACATGTATTACTCAAAGAAAAGTAGATGAGAAAAGGGCGTGGCATTAGCTCTTTCGGCAAAAGATTCTCATGCATAATTGGAAGGTTTGGGTTTGTATCCTTGTGGCAGCCATGTAATTGAATTTTCATTCATGAACCGTGTTTACATATCATTGAAACAAGTACTTCGCCGTACGTGTTTTTTTTTTTATTTCGATAGCAAGTACAAGAGCACTCTAGACGAATTTCTGCCGTCGGCGTCATCGTAGCCATCCTCGCCATCGCCGTGAGGTTCCGTATGAAGTTGACGTGCAATAAAATCGCCGAATGAAAGCATGCGACGGTGAGCCGACAATCACGGCTCGCGCATACGTGAGCGGGAATGACACACACAGTCTTCCAGTCACGCACAACACTCCGCAGTAGAGCGCGCCGCCTCCACCTCCCTACCCTTCGTAGGGAGGTGGAGGCGGCGCGCTCTACTGCGGCCGCACGCTCACGCCGGACCGGAAGTTTTCGGTGGGGTGGTGGGCAGGTAAAGGGTCCGTGCTTTACTGCGGCCGAGGTGGGGCGTTCTGCTCCGTGAGCGGCCGCCCGCGCGGCTGTATCTTGAAAGCCATCTGCGACGGGCAGAGTCCGGCCTCCCTGTGTTTTCGCGGCTAAGATCGCGTTGATGCGAGCGCCGGCAAGAAGCTCAATTAGCCCGCTACTGCTGCTGCACTGACTCCAGCGTTTCGACAGCAAGTTGCCATGGTCGTCTAGTTAGATGCGTTCATATTTGCTTGTGCATGCGTGACACCATGCTGGTTAGTTTAGTTAGTGTGCCACTGTTCACATGTTTATACGGTCGATAAAACTGCTATACTTGTGTCCATGTATCTGCCAACTGATTTGCTATCGCAATCGATGCTTCACTTTTCGGGCGAAGCTGCTACTTTTTCTGGCAACCATTGCCTATTGGCTTCAATAAAGCATGTCTTAAATATATATAGCAAACCAGCACTGACACTTACTGTGCCAACAGCCGAAACACAGCACGTAATGACCAAACGAACAATTTTCTATAGCACAGACTTTCAGTTCCTCTGTGAATTCACCGTTCATTTTCGTGCACACGTAAGCTGCTCATGACATAATTCGGCAGCGCCCATCTAGAGCGCTGGAGTCCATGCATATCTAGGAGCACGAATAGCCATGGATTCAGCTTGGCTAAACACGCCGGGATAAAGAAAACGTTACTACCAGGACGCTTCGGTCATTGCTTCAAAGGTTGGGCTCCTTTCTGCGCCTCCCTAGCATTGTGTGGCAGCATTGTGTAGTTGCAAACTCAAACTATCATATTGCATCCAGTCGAGCACTCATATACCCGTGGAAAAGTTTTTTTGGCAATGAAGGGAAGGCTACGGGGGCGGAGCTTCGAACATGTACGCGAAGCAGTCAGGTTTGGCGCGCGTTTCAATTTTAGTTTCGGTTTGTGAACCTTCCATAGGTGCTGTGCATGTTTGAAGGAAGACAAATATTATTCAGGAATGATTTCTAATAGCGAATCAACCATGTTACACGTTTGAGTTGTTTCGACCTGAGGTAAATTTCAGTGCAATTTCAGTGCAAGAAACAGTCATGTCGTTGTGATGTTTACGATTATGTGGCCACTCATGACTGTTTATATTTCGCTTTGCTTGAATAAGGGTATGTCAGTGTTGTCACAGATGAAGCTGATATACTCACGCCATTTGAAATATTGGCCTAAACGTACAATGAGCAGGCGACAAAATGAACCATCAGTTCAGTTTATCAGCGGAGGAATGTTTCTGAAGCTTCTGTGTTCATTTTTTTCTCGACGCCTCCAATCAGTGGCAGACAATATTTTTAAGAGACGCAAATGAGAACATGAATATCAGCTATTACACAAAGTTCGACAAGACAACAAATACCAACAAAAGTGAGAGCGCGAAGAGAACTGTCTTGAAAATAAAAAAAAAGTTTAGTTTTCAAGCGCCTTTGCCAGATGGAACACAAAGAAGAGAAGCAATACATTCAGGGTATTTCTTTGCAGGCGGTTGTCTCACTTCCACCAACTTTGGAGCTTGTGCTCGAGTCTGAGCCAAGCTCGATTATCAGGATCCGAATATTGTCGTCAATTTCGCCATCACTCTCCCGTGATTCGTTTTTCGGGTGATTCGACATGAGCGCACTTCCGCATCGATTTTTCCTGGCTGGCTAAGTAAATTCCTTAACGGAAAAGTTTTTCTACGTCGTAAAGCCCAAATGTTGCGTTATTTTCGGCCACGTATCTCTATACTTGGCTCCAGACTAGCTCTATTGGGTTCATTTCCAGTGATACGGCGGCAACCTTAAAATATTATGACCATCATTTGGCGAGGGTTTCAATTTCGTACCCCATATAGTTGTGCTTATGCTGATTCACAAGCTCAATCAGTTCCGCCTTTAGCAGGTCAGTATAAACGGAATGTTCTTGCTTCTCAACCACGACTGAACACCACCTTTTATAGTGGATGTAGATGGCGCCTTTCCAAGCTGAACGCTATAACTGGCATTGTCCATTGCGATAACGCTTGCGAGTTCAATGTTCGCCAATATTTGTTAAATAACCTACTTATCAAAGCAATGCCATTCCATATGTCAATGGTAATCAACCACTCTTTCTTTGCACGAAAGACAAGGCGCGTTCTATTTACGAAGCCCTTCTCTCTGCCTACGTGGAGCACAATGAGGTGCCCACGCTGGCCAAGAGAGCTTGAATACCCGTTGTATCACTTGCCGGAAAGCGTCTTGCCGTATCACAACATGGGTGCATTTCCATACCCTTTCTTTTGTGTGTCCCCAGGTTTCGTATAAGAAGTGCACATTCCTGTAATAGAAATGGTACGCACACTTGGTATTACTCTTCAACCTTCAACACGTTCCCGGAAGTCTCCCAATTCCCAAAAATTGGTAGCATCGCAAGAAGCAAAGAGCACACAAGTCAAGCCAATAACAAGCTTTTCATTATCCCCTGAATGCGTCTGAGAGCGCTGAATACAGTCAGTATAAGACGGTACTTCAGCTCTGCCATATTCTATATAGTAATGAGTAACGCGTAATCTCCGGCGTGTCCCGCAAGTACTTTCTGCGCCACACGAAAATGTCCTGCCCCGTTCCAAGAGCGTATGGTTCTGTTTGCTCTTCCTGAAAGGAAGCCAATGTCGTTTAGTAGTCTGCGCGCAGTCCTTTTGGCTCAAACCAGACATCTGCATGTCGGGGTCGTTGACACATCCTTAGCGATTTTCGCAGACGTAGGCAGCTGGTTACGAATGAAATACTGGTTCACCTTGCGCCTGAAGGCACCAAGCTTGAAGCTGTCATACAGCTGCGGTCTTGATCTTCTAGCTTTCTCAGGGCTTCTTCCCCGCTTGAAGTCAGGTCTTCGCGATGGAGATAGCAGCGGACCTCGAAGCGTCTCTGCTTTTATCTAGTGACGGAACGCACATTCACGCCGGTCAGTTGGCTCTTTCGTTTATGCATGCCGACGGAGGTGAGCTGCGGATGGGCACGCCTGGTTGCAGCATAGACTTAGCATACCATTTGCTGATAGCCATTTGTTGGTAAAATTCGTCACAAACTTCCGTAGCGAGTCTACGAAAGAGCCAGAATATGACGAACGTTCAGATGAAGAAGAAGACGTTATTTTGCCTTTAAAGTGGAGGTTAAAAGTTCGCCGTTCTCACATATGCAAAAACGCGAAATGGCAACGTATAAAAGAAATAAAAGGAAAGTGTGCTCTGTGCGTCATCTGTCAAATAGCTTCCTGTAACAAAATAAAGTCAAGTTTTCTCTTTCTTTTAACAGCAGTGCTGTTTAAGCTCTTAGTTAAGCCGCGTTGTGCAAACAAAAAACTGCGCCTGGCGATGACGTCACCCCGCGTTGCCTATCAGCCACCTCGCAAAGTGGCGTGTGGTTCGCCGCCTCTGCGTGCTGTGCGGATGTTGCCTTGACATGGTACGTTAAGGAGAGGGAAGGAGAGCATGTGCGCGGCGCACGCTATGGTCGGGAGAAAGAAAGAGAAAATGAGAGCGAGAGAGAGAGAAACAAAGAAATTATAGCAACACCGACGAAGAAAAGCGCTTAGCTGCTGCTGACGCCGTCCGCGTTTCTCCATGTTCGCGCCGAACGCGTACGGTGTCCATGACTGCTGCTGGCGCCTTTGGTGGCGGCTCAGCAGCTTTCGACCAGCCACGCCTCGGCAAGTCTGGAGGCACAGCTTGGCCGTGACGTCATCGAGAATATAAAGCTCTGAGCCGCCGCGACGGCGGCCGAACTTTCCTTGACTCTGAGGCGAGTACATAGCCTTGACGCGTGACGACCAAAGAAGATCCGGACACCGGAAGAAGAAGCCACTCATTTTTAAGCGCCTCGCGCGGTAAAGCAAGAATCTGCACGGTAGCGGTTAGCTGATTCTGAATACCGTGCCTAGCAGCACTTAGCATTTACTAGCAAAACTTATCCAAGCCTAGTAAAACCTAGAAGAAGCTAGGTAGATCATCAGCTCCACTGTTCACTCCAGCCTTTCACCAATACTGCAAGCTGCCCACATTTCTTGTTTCTGACGGAGAAAACACGGGCACAATTGTGGGACTCCATTCCTTAGAGGTTGCACTCGCGTAATTTGGATTTGCAGCCTTCCCTGCACTGCCAAAAAGTTTGTCAGCGCGTATAGCATATACGGCTAAATTGTTTATACCTGAAAAGTACCGAGTTTTTCCAAGTTCAACAATGAGTATCAGAAACTAACTATCGTGTGAAACATGTAATTCCATGATCTGAAGTGAAGGCGCGAAAACGACGACGGACGAAGAGAGAGCACACACATCCAGGGCGCGCACACACACAGGCGCCCTGTGTGTGTGTGCTCTCTCTTCGTCCGTCGTCGTTTTCGCGCCTTCACTTCAGATCATGCTTAACCAACACGCCCAACTATCCATCCTAACAATGTAATTCCATGCCCACTGGACCTTTCTTTTTATCCGGCGGCCGTGGTAATTCACTACACGCAGGTTTTCATTAGTAAGCAACCTTTTTTTTTCATGAATCCTTATACTTTCTTTCGCATTCTTTCTATAGGTGAATTTCCCTTCACGGAGTATCTGCTTTACCAGACCACTGGCATGGATTGCGGCGTGTTCTTCCTAATAAACAGAGTAGGCAGTACGTACGTTTATACCCATGCATTAATATTATTCGGAATACTACCGCGTAAAAATACAACTGTAACATGAAATTTGCCAAAAACACTTCAACTTAGAAGAGAAAGGAATAGTTTTAGGAGAAAGTGGGTGCAGAATCAACAGGTACATATATTGCGGCACTGGCATCCTCCTACACGTATTTTCCCTGCAGAAAGGTTAAATAGCTTTTGAGTAATGCTTAGCTGAACACTCTGCATAGACTCTTAACGCAATTAAAGAAAAATGCTTCCTCTGGTATCTTGTGAACTAAAACCATGGCAAATGCTAGGAGAAATAATAAAGTAAATTGCAGTCTTTTAATGAAGACAAATCGTGCACGTCGTTCCCATACGCCCGCAACGTCACATAAATGCGCAATAAGCATCTACGAAAGTGCGTTATGGTGTTTCAAAGTTCTCAGCAAATACGAATGGATACATGACAGTTTTAATTGAGAAAGTTTGTCGAGATCTCGAAACGTAAAGTGAAGTCCTTGGCGCCATTTGGCCATACATGGTCCTTGTGCCTGAAATAGTAGTAGAGATAAATCTGCAAATTCCGCAATGATCAAACTTCATTTTTAAAGGGCCTGTGTGGCATAATGTGTTTTGCAGGGAAAACATCGTGCTTACTGCATTTTTCTTCAAAGCTAATGCCAACATAGTGCTGCCATTTTGGCTTGCACGTGGTAAGAAATTTCTACATTCAATGCTCTGGAGGTGTGGTAAAAGTGGTCATAATGATGTAAGAACGTCAGTCATACATGATTTGAACAAAGAAATTGTACAGCTTCTTGCACAATATTATGTTGATGGAAGCTGAGATGTTGAAGCGCGAAAATCCTGGGAATTTCTACTTCCTCAGTTCTTCTAAAACATTTGCTGATACAAATGTACCAGTGAGCCTTCCATTTCTTTGCAGCTGCTTATTCATCACCGCTGTCTGCACGCACAGGCATAACACGAACATTTCATTCTCATTCATAGCGGCTTTCAGAAAATAAATATGTTTAGCGCAATATCGGTCCGTAGCGCTTACTTTCCTCAACGCATAAAAAGCTGCCTATCTCGAGAAGACGCTATTCGTGGTGAATAATGAATTTCCTGGAAGTACATGAGCAACGTCATGTGAATATCATAAAAGAAGAACTGGTGAAAGTGTTTGATTGCCCTGCTTATTTGCGATTCCGACGCAGTAAGTTAGTGCTGCACCTGACAAACATGTATGTATATATATATATATATATATATATATATATATATATATATATATATAGGTATGTAGACAGGGGTAATTGGAGTAGCAGGGAGAGGCCTTCGTCCTGCAGTGGACATAAATAAAGGCTGCTGATGATGATATAGGTATGTATGTGTGTGTATACATATATATTTCTATGTATATATATGTGTGTGCGCTTGTGTGTGTAAAACAAACGCAGGTTATGTCGTTGGCATTTCATAGTGTACTATTGAATATGGTTAGGAAGATTTCAATTGCTCGTTGCGGTGAGAAAGCTGTTCCCACGAAAAGCGAAGCTGTATGGGCGTCAGCAAAGGGGATGTCTCTTTGGGACTAGCGTTTAGCGTTTAAGCCGGCTAACAGGGCTTCGATATTTGTGTGCTTCAACTCACGGTTTTGGAGATACCCCACATTTCGTTTATGATTGCTTCAATTACCTATTTGTATTTTTTTGGCGGAATCCATTTGAAAGGCATCGCAAGATTGTGTGCTAACTTTTCTGATTTTAGGAACTTCTAACCCTGTACCTTGCCTTTACTCTTTTCATTGAAAAGAGTAGCTCGCACTTTTCATTCTTGGTGTTTTTCATTTCTATATTTTTACTTACACACTATAATTTCATGTCTTTCTCTTCTTCTTCAGCTCAATATTACCAACTGCGTCTGCGAAATTCATCAGTCGAGAACGTGCCCGTCGACTGCGCAAGATACTTTCTTAAAGCCTTAAAACAAGAAGAGACGATCGCGACATATTACAGTAATTTATGTCAGAATATTTTCAAAACGCCAGAATAAATTGTACTGATGGAAGGAGTAGCTCAATTTGCGTTTCAATGGTTGGGAAACATACGCGCAACCTTTCTCATGCCATACTGATAATAAAGATTGCCTACTTCAGTTATGATGTGCAAATATTATGTCATTTAAATTCATCTTCACAACATTACCTTAGTTTTATATTAAATTTATTCATAAGCGCCGATTTCAGTAAAACAATTGTAACAAAGAAGAACAGGAAGCAAGCAGTAGAGGAGCGTTATCATCGATGTAGAATGCGAACCCAGATCACGAGCTGTTGACGCCGAGACCGTTATTCCCTTGGAGCTGCGTTGGTTTTTCGCCTATCGCTTTCCGTTAATAAATCCCCTTATCAAAGCTGTTGAAGTGCGGCTTACCCTCTTCAAACCTGGAGCCCCCAAGCCGCACGTTGCCCAACGCCGCTCCGACAATGCCTGGTGACGCCACCCAGCAAGGTGCGGCCCAATCTCCGTCGGTCATCGTGTCAAACGTGCTGTGCCAGCGCGATCCTGCTTTCTTTAGTGGCACCGATGACCATGATGTAGAATATTGGCTGTGGTTGTTTGAAAGGCTGAGCGTGCACAAGAAGTGAGACGACACTACGAAACTTCGCAACGTCCTGTTCTACCTAACAGACGTCGCGAACCTCTGGTTTTGCAACCATGAGTCGGACTTCCCCACATGGAGTACTTTCTTGACGAGCTTCGCAGAAGTGTTCGGTCGCCCCGCAATGCGCAAGCTTCGTGCTGAACAGCGTCTACGCGGGCGGGTGCCGCAGCAGGGCGAGAACTTCACGAGCTTTACCGAAGATGTCATTGACTTGTGCAAGCGCGTGAATCCTTCCATGACTGAGCAAGACAGAATCTAGCACATCATTAAAGGCATAGATGACGACGCCTTCCAGATGTTACGGGCTAAGGACCCGCGCACCGTGTCTGAACTCGTAAAACTGCGCCGGAGTTTCGACGAACTACGTAAGCACCGCGTCTTAGCTCGGCGGCAGACATGGACAGACGATTCGCTCGCCACGTTGACCATCGGCGGCGACCACACGGCGATCCTGGCCCAGATAAAGGAGCTTGTGCGCGAGGAAGTTGCTCGACAGCTTTCGTTCTTCCCAGCCACGCTAGCGCTTACGCACTATCTGGCACCTACACTCTTAATCTGGTTCCATATAAGTTCCAGTTAAAAAGGTGATCCACATATTTTTATCTGGATCCGAACTGTTAATAAGTGGAACGAGACGTATAAGTGGATCTTATGTGGAACATTCGTTCTGTTTTCTTTATGTTTATCGTTCTTATCTAGAGCTGAGTAAAGGGGGGGAGGGGGAGGCGGTGTTGTATGATCCAGTTACCGTTCCACTAAGGTTCCAGTAAAATTTCTAGGCAGTGCGCTTGTATATTTTTTTCTTGTGTCTTGTGCCACATAACTGGTGCGTGTGCAGGGAAGTGTGCATTGCGCCACATATAAATTTGGCGCTCTTTGGGCGGAGATGCCCTTGGCCCATACACACATGGCATATAAAATTGCAGAAACTTACGCTGTATCTGTGAAGCTATCTTACAGCAGTTGACATTTGTAAACTGCTAAGGGGAATTTTTAGTGATATCATTTTACATTTAAAAAATCCCTGTTCAACAACGCCGTAGAAAGATTAAACGACGCAAGCAAAGGATATATCTTATAGCGAAAAGTAGAACTTCCAGGAACCTCTTGTCAGGTTGTCTGCGGCGCTCACCTTGTCTTGCTGTCAATAATTTCAGACGCGCAGTACACCAAAGCGTTGGTGTCGTTGCCCTCTCTTGCGCTTGTCTCAGTTTGCGTTTACGTTTCAATGACGAATGTTCACCAGCTAGCTCGTCTCTCAATTTTACTTCAGTGCGTCTAAAATCATCAATAACTTGAATTCTAGAAGGTCTGGCGTCTTTTGGTGCCCACTCTGCTGTTTGGACGAATACCATAACTGCCTGGGCTCAAGAATTTCTGGTGGACATCGCGCTTTTCTGGACACCTCGGCTACGAAATAATTGTTGAGGCTATCACGTGTTGTGCATTTGACTAACAAGTAGCACCATAGAAACAAGGGCTTTGGTTCAACGTTCGGCCATTTGCGCGCTGTGGTCTAGTGCGTACACAGTTTTCAACACTTAAGCTATAAATCAATGACTACAGCCTTCAGTTATAATGCACCCTTGGGTCACTTTGCGGCGTATTGTGCATGCTTATACGCATGCAAGTGTGGTTGCATTTTCCTGCTCGTGGTGGCTGCTTGATTTCCACAAGCAAACAAAAACATCAGTTTGCAAGGAACGGTCGACTCTATACGATTCAGAAGTGGGGAACGAAATTAAACTTAGAGAACTTAAAATACTTCGCAGTATCTGCAGTAAATTGTGTGTGTTCAAACAGATATCATAATATTTTTCTAAATTATGCACTTCAATAAAGGAAAAATTTGCAGCGTAAACATCGATTTCTTCATGGTAACTGTAGCGCACCGAATGACCCTTCCGTCTCCTGCTGCTCCCTTGTTTATTGTTCTCCTGCAGTGCTAACGTTTAGAAGGAAAAAAAAAACTATTTTGAAACGGTGCCCGGTGCATTACTAGCTAATAAACTGTGCCGCACCTTCCCCTGGCTATACGCGAGTAATTTTTCATGTGCATATCAAAGAGCGTCGCATTGTATCTTTTTGGTAATTACCAGGCTTGCTGTGGTCAAGGAAACGCAGCAAATGAAGCAGCGTACATTTTGCACGTATTGTAAACAGCAACGCGAAAAAGCTTTCTTCAGAAATTATGTACGGTTATTGCGCGGGCTCACGACCAGCAGCGCGAAACAACTTTGTAGAAGTTAACGTGCTAAGCGGTCTGCTTATAGCTCTATAATATGCATTAAGCCCTGTATTACGTATATTGTATGTATTAGGTACAATATATATATATATAGACCGTGTTAATATCTAAACACTGCGCCCTGAGGGCGCGCGGCGCGTTGTCATTTCCGGACACAAAAAAAAAAAAAAAAAAACGGCGCCGGCCGCGCAGTTTTCACGCACTGTTCCGCGGGCTGGCCCCGGGCCGCATCGCCCATCCAATCGCTACCTCCAGATGCGCATGCGCGACGTCTGACGAGCTCTCCTCGCCGGCTCGCCGGCGCCATCTTATCGCCGGCGCGGTTTGCGTTGTGACCACGGAGTAGTTGTGACACGCAGTGGCAGACACAGTGTAGTGTAGTGTAGTGGCGCTTGCCGCGTCTGATACGAACTGCTAGAAATTACGGTGGTGTGCTGTCGGCCAGTGTGGCGGGAACCGTTACGACAAAGCGGAGTGGTGGAGTTATCAGGAGGCGCAAACAAAGGTCGGTGCTGCATATTTATGTGCTCGTTACTGTTGTTGTTCAGTGAAACCAAAAATATCATTGTGTCGGGTAGGATACCGCTACGCTGCCCTTTGTATTCAGTTAAATCCAGGCACGCCTGCCAGACTCGCTCAACGAAGACAACTGCTTATATAGTCCGATATCTTAATTTGAGTACAACCCCGGCGGATTTGTTTCCAGCGCGCATAATAGAGCAATTTAAATGACGGAATGATGGCATTTGTTCCACCAAATTGCGCACACGACAGAAAGGGCAAAAAAGCAAATCGAATTAATATGCTTACTTCGCCATTTACGCTGTCTTAAACTCTGCGCGGAATTTTTTTTCGTAGCGTGCAACTTCTCTTTGTCTTGGCGCGTGAAATTTCGCTTTGTTTTGGCGAAACGTAATCGGTGAACCGTAATTCTCGTCAATTTGCGTGCTCGTGGGCCGGAATCCGCTCGACATTTATGACTCCGACCACGTTGCTGGTTCGCGTGTTTCCCAGTAATCTGTATGCCCCCTTACAGTATGTTGCTTAGTAGATATTAACGGTCGCTTTAGCTGACAGCGGGTATGGATCTTCGCACCGTGCGACAACATGTTTGCCGCTCGCGATCTCCTCGCGCTCACACGCTTAGCAACTTCCAAGCAAACTTGTCAGAGCTTGCATCCTTGGACGGTATCGGTATTATTAAAAACTTGTGGGTTATTGCCGCTGTTGTTTTATTCTGCTAGGTAGCATTGATCTACAGTGCTTGCAAAACCGGGATCTTCGTCCCGGGTATCTTTGTCCTTGCCGCTTGCACGCACCTAATGCACCAGGGAAAGCGCGCGAGTAAGGTGCCATTCCGCATAACTGTTAATGACGGTTCAAGACGTTGGGGGCTGCACTGACTAGGTTTGGCTGTGTACGTTAGGCAGTTGTTTCTTCCAATGCCATCGGCCTTTTCAGATCTTATGTACACGCCACCCTTAGCTTGCTCCCTGACGTAGAGAAATGGAAGGGACAGTGGCTGTCTTAGCAGTAGCGTGCGTTCACGCTGCTGTCGCTTCATAATATAACTCTTTTGGGGCAGCTTATATTAGTTAACAAAAAACATTTAATTGGTGGAGGGAAGAAAGCGAGGTACGCATGCCTGCTCCTGGTATTCAGAAATTGTGCCGCCATTTCTATGCCGTGGACATCAGTTCTGGTAACACGACAGAACAATTGCCTATAACGAGTACGTGCTGAATAAATTCTTACTTCATGATTTGCCCACAAAAACTATGCCATTTCTGGGCGTCCTCAAACTTAATAATCAGCAAACATAGCTACGTTCTCTGTTCGACAATAACCTGTGCAGAAACCGAATATCGCTGTGTCCACTTGGATAGTTTGTGACAAATATTCCTGCTTTTGTATGAAAAATAAAAAATGAAAGCATTATTTCCAGTCTCTACGCGAACCCTTCGCGTCATGGCTGTGGTATGTACTGTGGACGCATGTAACAGGCATGTAGTTATGATTTGTGAGAATCTTATGCAGCAGCCTAACCCACCAGCAGTTCTAGTTTGGCTCATGCCACCACACAGGGTATATACCTAGAGGATAAGATTTGGACACACCTGTGAAACATAAATTTTGCTCCACAACACAAAATTTATCACATCCTGTGACTTGAACAGTAATGTTTATACGTGGTAGCAGCATTACAAAAACACATTCTGAATGCATTCGTTATTTGTTTTATGTTAGATGTATAATAGCATATTTATAACCATTCCATATTTAGCACTCGATTCCTGCATTATCTGGAGAGGCCACTACGATGCGAGGTATACTGCCATTTATTTCAACGTTGACTCATGCCATTTCAGAAAGCATTCATGCGATCTGTGAGTGCAACGAGAAAAACGCGGGTGCTTCGGATGAAAAAGTATCTGAGAAGCCTGCAGAAAGTGACCACAGTTCCAGCCTGACGCACTACTTGAACTGAAGGTGAGAATTTTGTTTTTCAATGACCTTGTTCAAACATTGCCTGACAACATGTTAGTTACCTCTATGGTGAAACTGCCAGCTGACGATATTAGCCCTATTGAAAATTTGTACGCGAATTGGGGCGAGAAAGTGCGAGATGTATGCATATCGCACAGATTTGACGAGAAGTGTGCGATGTGCTACGCACACATTCAACGAGATATCGTAGAAAATGTGCGAGATCTGTACGCATGAGCTGGTAGACTTCACGAAGTGTGCGAGATCTATGCGAGGTGCTACGCGAATGCATGTGCGAGATGTACGCATGTGCGAGATGTGTGCGAGTGCTGCGCCAACCTAACGAGATTCTGTACGAGGTGTGCGAGTAGCGTGTGATGTGTACGCACTGTAGTCATATGAGCAACGAGATTTGGCGATGACTACGAATTGCATACAAGTGCATGCACCTAAAGTCGTAGTGTATACAAAAGCTCGTGAATGACAGCAGATTTTATGATGAATCGTTTGTAGCACATGCAAGGACTAATCAATGTGCTGTATGACGACGTCGAACATTGTGCCACATATAGCAGCATAAACTGCAGAATGAAAAGAGCACCAGTGTTGAATTTCTGCAATTCATAATGGAACACACAATCTCCATCAAAGCTCATGTCAGTCCTAATGATGCAATGATTTTCACTTGGGGACATATTCTAGGATAATCACTTACGGCAATACTATGCTTCGTGTGACGCATTGCTCAACCAGCCAATAAGCGCACAGACAGTGATATAGCCAAAGCTGTTGTCTGAGAGTACGTCCTTGTTCAGAGTGGATCACCCGAAGCTTTTAATGCAATATAGGGTGAGTACTTCACATTTCGGAAAAAATGCTATAGGTTTGTTTTATGCAGAATAAAAAGAAGCTGGCAATGTGATTATAGCTCATGAAAACACATCCAACACGGACGAGTTGGCAAATGATTTTATTGCATGCAGTTTGATCAGTAACAGAAGATGCATGCGCTTTGTCACGCCTAATCATATTGCTTGCGTCAGAGCTGTCAGTCAGAGGTAGCAATGCAGAAATTTCAGCTGCACTTTCCAAACAGCTAAGTGTGCCCCCCACAAGACGAGTAATTCACGAAGAAAGTTGGGTTAGTTGGTGTTGATGCAGTTGCTGTGACTAGTGCGAACAACGGAAAAAAAGTGGGAAGGACAGGCCCTGTCTCGTATCCCACCTTTTTTCCGTTAGTCTTGTTCGCGTTAGTAATTATGTCACAGCCACCACAAGACTATCAAATTGCTAGTCAATTTTATTGCCCATATTTTAAGAGGTGGTAGGGCCTGTTTATGCCAAACTGTAGCAGGCAGGCATAAACTGGCCATGCATGCCACATGTAAAAATAAAAAGAACCACAAACTCAGTGTAAATAAATGGTGAATAAATAGCAAAAATAGCAGCCAAAATCTATCCACTTTGACAGAAAAAAATAACGAAATTACATAACCATCATCACTAATGCTGTCATACGATCAGCCCATTTTGCCAATTGAGCTTGAAAAATTATTTGCACTAAGTCTTTCACAAACTTGTGCACTGTATGCTGAGAGAGCTTGACGTAGTAAAAAAACCTCGTATTTGCCGTTCAACAGCGGCAAATACGAGTTTAGCGTGGCCAACGGAGCATTATCTGTGTATATACTACACAAAACTGAATTGAAATTACGGAGAAATAACTAAGTAATTCGTGTGTGATGGTTCAGAGCAAGGCAACGCTTTGCGATGTTCGTTAAAAGCTGACCTCGAAACGACCAAAATGTCAATGTCCTACATTCAAGCAGGGTCGTTAAATGACGAACATGCAGCATATCCTGGCGTTCGCGCACGCGGAAACAAACTAAAAAAACACTTTTGCAAATCGCTGACACAATAACGACGCATATCAGACGGCGCACGCCGCACGCCGCGCACACTCACGCACACAACACACAAAACAGAACACAAGCAGTGTCCGAAAGCACTCGCGACAGACAGTGCGGACGCGTCTCGCGCGTTGGCAAATCGAGCCGGCGTGGCAGCAGCGTCCGATGCACAGACGGCACTGTTCATGAACTATACACATCCGCAAAACGGAACACAGCAGAACAAAGTGCGTCGACGACGCCACTGACACCAAATGCGTCGTCGATAACGCCGCAGTAAAACACGGACACTTTGTGAATTCACAAACATTCACACAACAAACCACGATATCTGCGATTAACGGCAGCTGAATGGTTGATACGGCTGCTCCGCAGTTGTGTCCCGATGTTGAAAGAAAAACGTAGTTGAAAACAGCAGCACATCGCCGTAAATGTGAATACAGCCGCCACCATCCATGCGATCCCCGCAGGGGCGTCTGCGTAGGCAGGCGTTTGGTGGGTTGCGACACCACGGACCCGAGCACACGGGGGTTGGACCCTCCCACGCGTAGCCGTGCGTGGCTTAGCCGTGTCTGGGGAAAGGGGGATCCTGGAGGTTGAGCTAATGCCGGGTGGATGGACCTTTCAGGCCCCCCGGCGGAGGCAACACACCTCTTTGGCCTCTGCTTCACATAGACGGCACCCCCGGACTGACCCACCCGGGGGAAATCGGTAGTTGCCTTTTCCTGTCCTCCTCTTCAATCTTCGTCTTTCTCTCTCACTTTCAATCTATCCTGTCCTCTTCTCACTTCATTTTACTTCCAATTTCCCAGGCAGCTAGGGTTAACCTTGTGTGGGTAGCCAACCTTGGATATTCCATATCTGGTTATAGTGGCGGCGTACAGCTGGCGTTTGCAGGACCTATGTTTTCCAGGTCCTGCAGCGTCCCCTCGTTGGGCTCCATGGTGGGTGGCTGGCGCTGCTGCCGAAACATTCACCTATACTTATGGAAAGTTCTTTCCCCCAACTCCCTGATCGCCGTCTGAAACGAGGGCGCACCGAAGAAGTCTTCAAGTTTTTTGGACGAAATACTGAGAATTTTCCTCGATTTCATGTGATTCATTCTGAGAAAAAAGAAAAGGCAGCGAAAATGATCTCACCTTTTCTGGTTGCAAAAACACTGACTGAAGTTTTTGGTCCAGGTTATAAAGTTTCCAGGCTGGCAAGCGGTGATCTCCTTCTGGAACTCCGCGAAAAGAAACAACACGAAAAACTGTCACATCTATTGTCATTCGGGGATCTCCCAGTGACAGTCACACCACACCGCACTATGAACACAATTCGTGGAGTCGTTTCCGATGCTGATCTTATGGAACTCTCTGAAGCTGAACTACTAGAAGGCTGGAGTGACCAAAATGTGATCAATGTCAAGAGAATTAAGATGAGGCGCGATGGAAAAGAGATCGAAACAAAGCACCTAATTCTAACTTTCGGAACAAGCACGCTGCCCGAGACCATTGAGACTGGGTACCTAAAGATGCGGGTCAGACCGTACATCCCCAATCCTCTCCGATGCTTTAATTGCCAAAGATTTGGCCACAGTTCACAGAACTGCCGAGGCCGCAAGACTTGCGCTAAATGTAGTGCCCAAGAACACCCATCTGAAAATTGTGAGAGTACTCCACACTGCGTGAACTGTGATGGGGAGCACCCCGCATACTCGCGATCATGCCCATCCTGGAGAAAAGAAAAAGAAATCGTGACAATCAAAGTAAAGGAAAATATATCGTTCAAAGAGGCACGCAGGCGGGTAGTGTACCTGCCAAAGAACACCTTTGCCGACGTGGCGCGTCAGGGGGCAGCGCCACAACGGCCTCCGGCGACTGTTTGGCCCACACAACGTGAGCCGGCGGTGACGCCATCCGCCCCCTTGGCGGCTGCAGCTAGCGCTGCTCCGCCATCTCAGAACAAGGGGCCATCGACCTCCGGGCTGGTGGCCTCCAGGGCCTCGTCCCTCGAGACGAGGCCTTCACGTCAAACTAACCGCTCGCAAGAGCGCGTGTCCAGCGCCTCGCAAGAGGACATGGACACAACACCAAGCGTGAGGGCGCAGCCAGCGCCTAAGGAGCGGCGCGATTCCATCGACCGCTCCAAAAAAGAAAAATCGCGTGTCACGGCGCCTGGAAAGGGCCCGTGAGCTAACCTTGTATTCTTGAACGCACAGCACAAAAACACATTCAAAATGGACACACAAATTTTACAGTGGAATGTCCGAGGACTCCTCCACAACCTCGATGACATCAAAGAACTCCTACATAAATATAATCCAAAGGTGCTGTGTGTTCAAGAAACACACCTGAAACACACGCAAACAAACTTCCTCCGAAAATATGCTATTTATCGTAAAGACCGCGATGACACGGCCGTGTCATCCGGTGGTGTGGCTATCGCAGTGGACAGAGTTGTTGCCTGCCGAGAACTAAAACTCCGTACGCCCCTAGAGGCAGTTGCTGTTCGCGCGGTGTTGTTTAATAAACTAATTACTATTAGCTCTATATACATCCCGCCGAATTATAAACTCCGGAAAACCGAATTTCAAAACTACATTGATGAACTTCCGGAGCCATACATAGTTGTCGGGGATTTAAACGCGCATAACACTTTGTGGGGAGACAGCCGTTGTGACGGAAGAGGGCGTTTAATAGAAAATTTTCTTTTTTCCTCGGATGCATGTTTACTCAATAAGAAGGAGCCGACGTATTATAGCGTTGCGCACAAAACCTACTCCTCAATAGACTTGAGCATAGTATCCAGTACACTAATACCTTACCTTGATTGGAACATTATTAAGAACCCTTACGGAAGTGACCACTTTCCAATAGTCATAAATGTAACAAAACAGACTGAATGCTCTCCACATGTTCCCCGATGGAAAATTGAATCAGCAAACTGGGTTCTCTTCAGAGAAATAACATATTTAGCTCAGGGTGACATTGCAGGTTTTAACATAGACGATGCTGTGGCCTACTTTACAGGCTTCATAATAGAGGCTGCCACAAAATCCATCCAACAAACTAACGGGCTAGCCAAAAAGCGTCGCATCCCATGGTGGAACGACGATTGTAGAAAGGCGCGGAAACAACAAAACAAGGCTTGGAGATTGCTTCGCGACTCTCCAACTGCCGAAAACCTCATAAATTTCAAACAGACAAAATCCCAAGGCAGAAGAACACGTCGACGTGCTAAGAGAGATAGTTGGGAGCACTATCTTTGCAGTATAAATTCCTATACAGACGAGAGAAAAGTGTGGAACAGAGTAAACACATTAAAAGGACGTCACACAAAATCACTCCCCTTGGTAAACACAGAAGGTGATAGCCTGGAAGATCAGGCTGACTTCCTGGGTGAACATTTTGAACGCATCTCCAGTGCATCACACTACACAGAACACTTCTTGAAGTTCAAAGAACGCGCAGAGCGACAGCCCCTCGAACGTAAATGTACGCAAAATGATACATACAATCGACCATTTTCGCTCGCTGAACTTAAGGCATCTCTAAACTGTTGCAATAACTCCGCACCAGGTGGCGATCGTATCATGTACGAAATGCTTAAGCACCTGCACCCTGAAACCCTAAAAACACTATTAAGTCTTTTCAATGCCATGTACGCAGCGGGTTACATTCCATCTTCGTGGAAGGAAAGTGTCATCATCCCTATACATAAACAAGGCAAGGACCCATCCTTAGCCATTAGTTATAGACCAATAGCATTGACAAGCTGTATTTGCAAGTTATTTGAAAAAATGATAAACCGGCGCTTGATTTGTGTGCTTGAAAGTGGCAAAATCTTAGACCCCTTCCAATGTGGTTTCAGGGAAGGTATGTCCACAACAGACCACCTTGTTCGTATTGAGTCTTATATTAGAGATGCCTTTATACACAAGCAGTTTTGTCTCTCAGTATTTCTGGACCTAGAAAAGGCTTACGATACGACATGGCGCTACGGAATCCTCCGAGATCTTTCGGCGATGGGTGTCCGTGGCAACATGTTGAACACTATCGAAAGTTATCTCTCTAATCGTACATTCCGTGTAAGAGTGGGTAACGCCCTGTCTAGGGCCTTCACCCAAGAGACCGGTGTACCGCAAGGGGGCGTGCTTAGCTGCACACTATTTATAGTAAAAATGAATTCCCTGCACACAGTCATTCCACGCACAATGTTTTATTCCGTTTATGTCGACGATGTGCAAATAGCCTTCAAGTCATGCAATATTGCCATCTGCGAAAGACAAGTGCAGCTTATAATAAACAAATTGTCCAAATGGGCAGATGAAAATGGTTTTAAAGTAAATGCCCAGAAGAGTACTTGCGTACTCTTTACTAACAAGAGAGGCGTAACGCCAGTTCCAAGCATTGCAATCAAAGGAGATGCGCTCTCCGTGAGCAGCGAGCACAAGTTTTTAGGATTGATTTTAGATTTTAAACTTACGTTTATTCCTCACCTTAAGTATCTGAGGGCAAAATGCCTGAAGACAATGAACCTTTTAAAGCTTCTCTCGCGTACGACTTGGGGTAGTGATCGAAAGTGTTTGCTTAACTTGTATAAATGTCTTATCCTCTCACGCCTTGATTACGGGTCTATAATTTATAATTCAGCAACGCCAAGTGCATTAAAAATCCTAGACCCCGTCCACCACCTGGGTATCCGTCTCGCGACCGGTGCTTTCAGGACAAGTCCAATCCAGAGCCTGTACGTAGAGTCGAATCAGTGGTCGCTTCATCTGCAGCGGTCATACAACAGTTTCACGTACTTTCTGAAAGTACAAGCAAACATTGAACATCCTTGTTATTCAACTATAAATGACGTGACCGCTGCCACACTCTTCCATAATCGACCTGCCGCGAGAAAGCCATTCTCTTTGCGTGTGAGGAACCTCAGTGAGGAAATGGGTGTTCCGCTTCTTGAACAATGTCCTGTGGCTCCAGCGAAACTGTTGCCGCCGTGGCACTGGCAACTCATAGAGTGTGACACATCGTTCGTAGAGGTCACTAAACACGCACCAGAGGCACACATTAGAATGCATTTCTTAGAACTCCAATCTAAATACTCGTGTACAGAGTTTTATACAGATGCTTCCAAGTCACATGCCGGGGTATCTTATGCAGCCATCGGTCCATCGTTTTCGGAATCCGGTGTACTGCACCCGGAGACAAGTATCTTTACGGCTGAGGCCTATGCAATATTATCGGCTGTAAAGTTTATAATGAAATCTAAACTCAAAAAGACTATCATATTTACAGACTCGCAAAGTGTTGCGAAAGCATTGAAATCACTCTGTAAACACAAAAACCCTGTACTTAATGAGCTCTATTCCATTCTGTGTAAAGCGTATATATCTAACCAGCATGTCATTATATGCTGGGTGCCGGGCCATAGAGGCATTGAGGGTAATGTTCGAGCAGACCAAATGGCCACATCAGTTACATCTCAGGCATTACATCTCCCTACAGCTGCTGTTCCTGCAACAGATTTGAAACCTTTCCTGCGAAATAAACTGCGCAGCTACTGGCAACGCTTGTGGGATGCGGAAAAAAATAATAAGCTTCACTTGATAAAACCACAGTTAGGTTTCTGGCCCCCCGTAACAAAAACACGACGAACTGATGTCCTGTTCTGTCGTCTAAGAATAGGACATACATATGGCACCCACAATTTTTTGCTTACTGGTGATGAACCACCAACCTGTGGTAGATGTGGTGAGAGGCTGACCGTCCTCCATGTCCTCGTGGAGTGTCGGGAAGCTGAAACAGAGAGAAGGAAATATTTTCCTCAAGCGTACCGATATCATGTCCCGCTTCACCCCATTATGTTTCTTGGCGAAGAACCGATTTTTAATGTCAAAGCAGTCGTAGATTTTTTGAACCATGTGGTCCTGCATGTTATTAGCCCAACTAGTTCGTAGCGCATCCTCTCTCCAGAGGATGCCGCTGTGATAATTTTTATAGCACATGCCTCCAGGCCCTTGTGGTTCAAGGGCTCTGTCTAGGCAGTAGTGCTTCTTGCCAATTACTGCATCTTAAATATTTTAAATATCGTGTCATTCTTTCTCAGTGCATTCTTCATTGCATAGTACACCTCATTATTCATTGCCATGATTTTAGTACATATATATTTTACGCACTTTACAGCGATTATTTTTAGGCCCCTTTACAGCCCCGTCACATCTACTTCTCAGAATTCATCGCTCCACTGCACACTCACAAACACTGGCATGGCGCTCTTTGGCCATAACTGGCCCTTGCGCCACAAAACACCACACATCATCATCATCAGCTTCGTTAGTTACCTTATTTAGTTCGTTAGTTTGTGTATTACTTAGTAATTATTATGTAATTCGTTTGTTGGTTGAGTTTCTTGAGTTGCCGTAGTCTGTTACGTTACTTACTACTGAGCTTAGTTAGTGTAGTTGTTAGGTTAGTGTGATAGGTAGTTAGTTACTAGTGCGGGCATTTATTGTGCACTTCTTCATCATCTGTACATTATCATCATCATGCGTGTGCCCCTCATCTTCATCGCGCGTGCGGGCGCATCATCATCAGCGTGGACTGTGTCGAAGGTTTTTCAGGCTGGTTGTGGACGCCGCCCTTCTTCGCCGTGTCGTCTCTCGGGCTCAATAAAGGTCCGCCCTTACTGTGACGTCACAAGTGGTAGAGGTGCGTCTTGGTTTACCGTCCTCTACGCCCCCGGCCTACTACCTGGAGCTTCGTTCAGGTCGCCGCTTGTGCCCACTGTCCGTCAGCATGTCGCAGGACGAGTAGCTTGGCGCTTCTACCCTAACCATCCCGCCTCCACAAGCCGCCCCTTCTGTGATCATCAGCGGCCACCAGCGTGATCCCCATCTGTTCGCTGGTCTTCGCGGTGAAGATGCTGAGGACTGGCTGGATGATTACGAGCGCGTAAGCTCTGCTAATCGGTGGGATGATCCCCACAAGCTCCGCCATGTCTCGTTCTACCTGACCGGTGTGGCGAATACCTGGTTTGTCAACCATGAGGTTTATTTCACCGATTGGACGAACCTCAAGCAGCAGCTTCGGCAAGTTTTGGCACGCCGGTGGTTCGCTCCGCCCTTGCGGAGAAAACTCTGGATGCTCGCAAACAACACTCCGGCGAGTCCTACACATCGTACATCGAGGATGTGCTTGCACTCCGTCGCCGTGTCAATGTTGCCATGGCTGAGTCAGACAGGATACGCCAAATTCTTAAAGTTATTGGGACTGTGGCCTTCAACGCGTTCGCCGTCAATAACCCGGCTACCGTCGCTGACATTGTCTTGACGTGCCAGCGCCTCGACGAGCTTCATTCACCTCTGACCGCCGCCCGGATAACTAAGTAATGCCGTTTCCGGAGGAAAAACTGCATTCACCGACAGGACTACAATTCCTCCAGCGCGCCCTTGTAATATGATGTCTGTGTTTGTTGAAGGTGTGCACGTTGAAGCTTTGGTCGACACCGGTGCGACTTTATCTGTTATGCATTCCGATTTGTGTAGGCGTGTCAGAAAAGTTACGACGGCTTATGATGGACCCGCGCTTCTTGAAGCTCAAGGGAAAACAATCCGCCTTTCCGCGTTTTGTGCAGTGCGTGTATCCATCGATGATATCGTCCACTACATACAATTTGCTGTGCTGTCACCCTGCTCCCACCAGCTCATTTTAGGATGGGATTTCCTTGCCTCTACTTCTGCTGCTATATGTTGTGGGCAAGGAGTTGTACATATGACCGACAGCGACTATTCGCTCTGTGATGAACCGTACCAGCCGCTTCGTCTACTCGCTGCAAAAGATACAGAGCTACCTCCAGGCTGTCAGCAAATTCTGACGATCACGTCCGACGTCATCGACCATGGAGATGTGTTAATGTTACCTTGAGCGCGTTGGCTCACAAAAGGGATAGCAATTGTTTCTGGCCTAGTTAAATTTGATAATGGTTCTGCGCTTCTCGAAGCAAGAAACACAACACCTAAGAAAATGCTACTTCCTAAAGGCACCACTTTGGCTTGCGTTGCTGATTCAGAGCCTCTCTCTGTCGTTCCCCTCAAGACTGCTCGCTCTGAAATCCCTCCTGCTGGACATTCTGCATCTACCTCCGCTCTTGCTGCTGTAATCAGCTCTGACTTGACCCCTTCACAGACGCAAGAGCTCCTTGCCTTGTTAAAGAAGCATGAAGATTCATTTGACGCCCATTCTTCGACATTGGGGACAGAAGACCGTCACAGCGCATCGGATTCAGACAGACGGCAGATCCATCGTGCGTCGCCGGCCGTATCGCGTGTCTCTAGCTGAGCGCAAAATTGTTGAGCAAAACGTCGCCGACATGCTGCAGCGTGAGATAATTCGCCCCTCTGTTAGCCCTTGGTCGTCTGCCATTGTTTGGTCCGAAAAAAGATGGCTGCGTGCGTTTCTGTGTAGATTACCGAGCGATCAACAAGATCACGCGCAAGGATGTGTACCCCATGCCTCGCATTGACGATGCCCTCGATTCCCTGCAAGGTGCTGAGTACTTCTCCAGTCTTGATTTGCGTTCAGGTTACTGGCAAATTCCGATGCACGAAGCCGACAAAAAAAACAGCGTTTGCAACCCCAGATGGTCTTTACGAGTTCAACGTCATTCCCTTCGGCCTCTGCAATGCTCCCGCAACTTTTGAGAGCATGATCGACACCGTTCTGCGTGGCCTGAAGTGGAAGACCTGCTTGTGCTATCTGGATGATATCGTTATTTTCTCGTCGACATTTGCACAGCACCTGCAACGTCTCGACGAGGTTGTCACGTGCATAGCCAATGCTGGTCTTCAGCTCAACACCAAAAAGTGTCATTTTGCAAGCAGGATGATCAAGGTCTTAGGTCATATTGTAAGCAAGGATGGTATTCGACCTGATCTTGACAAGATTTCGGCGGTACTTCACTTTCCTCGTCCAGAAAAGACCAAGGACCTATGCAGTTTCCTCGGCATCGCTTCCTATTTTTGCCGATTTATTCGCGATTTCGCCTCTATAGCTGCACCTTTACACCACTTCGTTCTGGTGCTCCCTTCTTGTGGTCACCTGAATGTGAATCTGCCTTTGACCAGCTAAAGGGCGCCCTCACATCTGAACCTGTCCTGTGTCATTTTGATGAGACTGCTCCCACACTCTTGCACACGGATGCTAGCGGCCATGGCATCGGTGCTGTGCTCCTCCAGCGAGACAACTCTTCGCGTGAGCGAGTGGTTACGTATGTCAGCCGCGTGCTCACACCTGCCGAAAAGTCACCATCACCATCACCATCACATACCATCACCGAGCAGGAGTGCCTCGCTGTCGTTTGGTCCTTCCAGAAATTTCGCCCTTAACTTCACGGTCGCCATTTTTCCATCGTGACGGATCACCGCGCCTTATGCTGGCTTTCCACACTCAATAACTTGTCAGGGCGTCTTGGTCACAGGATTCTTCGTCTGCAAGAATATGACTTTGAAATCATCTACAAGTCTGGTAAAAAGCACCAAGACGCAGACGCTCTTTCTTGCTGCCCGCTTCCTACAGCCGCACTCATCAATGGTTCCGCCACCACCTCCAATGACGCACTCACTGACGTCTCTTCTACGGCGGTTTTGTCCTTCGCCACTCTTGATCATGTCACTGTCGCCGTATTATCGACCACCTTCTTTGAGCTTCGCGACCGCCTAACGCCCGGCTTCGTCGACAGCTGACACAATTTAAGCTGGAAAACTCCGTGCCGTACCGCCATATCCACCATCCTGATGGACGACGCTGGTTGCCCATGCTACCTCGTTGCCTTCGTGCGCGTGTCGTTCAGGCCTTTCATGACGATTTGACTGCTGGCCACCTTGGCATCCAGAAACCTTACGACCGCATAAGGCCTCATTCACACAGCCGTCAAACGCTCCGTCACGTCACCGTCACGGCATCCGTTTTCGTCAGAGGAGAGGGTTTCCGAGTCGTTTTCCCCTCAAAAACGGCTCGCCGGCGACGCAGAGCGGTGCTCTACGTTTTCGTCGCCAGCACGGTGACGGAAACCCTCTCGGAAACCCTCTCCCCTGATGAAAACGAATGCCGCGACGGTGACGTGACGGAGCGTTTGACGGCTGTGTGATTGAGGCCTAAGAAGTCGCTTCTACTGGCCTGGCCTGCCTACCAGTGTGGCGAGATACGTCGCTTCCTGCGCCATTTGTCAGCGTCGCAAACGTCCAACATCAGCTCCTGCCGGACAACTGCTACCAGTCTCATGTCCTGCGGAACCATTTGATGTTGTTGGCATCGATCTCTATGGGCCACTTTCCATGACTCCCGTCGGTAGTCGATGGATAGTGACAGCCGTCGACCACCTGACGCTCTATGCCGAAACAGCTTGTGTAAGTTCAACATCGGCTTCCGAAGTCGCTGCCTTCATTCTTCAATCCATCATCCTGCGCCATGGCGCCGCCCGTGTCCTTCTGAGCGACCGCGGAAAGACATTCCTTTCCCAACTAGTAGGCGTAGCTGCTCAAAGCCTCTGGCACCACTCACAAGACTACATCACGTTATCATCCTCAGACCAACAGCCTGACTGAGCGGTTTCATTGTACGCTCTCTGACATGATAGCCGCCTATATTCAACCCGATCACAGAAACTGGGACACAATTTTGCCATTCGTCCCCTTCGCGTATAACACCGCCGTTCAACGCACAACCGGTTACTCGCCTTTCTACCTTGTTTATGGCCGTTCACCCAGTTCCTTTCTCGATGTTTCTTTCTTCTCTGCCCCTGTCAGTCCATCTCGATCTTCCTGCGAAGAATACGTTTCCCGGCTCGTCCATTGTCGCCAGCATGCCCGCGTCAACACCGCAGCCAGACAGCGGGACCGCAAGGATCATTATGACGCATATCATCGCGTAGTATTCTACCAGCCTGGCGATGAAGTGCTGCTCTGGACACCAGTTCGCACTCCTGGGTTGTGCGAGAAGTTTCAGTGTCAGTTTATTGGCCCCTACACGGTCCTGGAAATGACTTCTCCAGTTAATTATCGAGTGACCCGTGTTTTTTTTTTTTTCACAACTGACCGCCGTTGCCACTCTACCGAAGTGGTCTATGTTTCTCGTATGAAGCCCTTCACGCGGCCTTCCCCGTACGTTTAGGCAGCGGCCATGATGGCCGCTTTCGCGCGACGGAAATTAGTGTGGGCATTTATTGTGCACTTCTTCATCATCTGTACATTATCATCATCATGCGTGTGCCCCTCATCTTCATCGCGCGTGCGGGCGCATCATCATCAGCGTGGACTGTGTCGAAGGCTGTTCAGGCTGGTTGTGGACGCCGCCCTTCTTCGCCGTGTCGTCTCTCGGGCTCAATAAAGGTCCGTCCTTACTGTGACGTCACACTAGTTTGATAATTGGTTTAGTAATTACCTATTTGGTTAGTTAATCAGTTGGTTAGCTGTGTTTGTTTGAAACGCAGTTTTTTTACCCGCAATTACATAAATGTGCTATGTAAACTTGCTCTCCAGCCGGTTTCTAACAATGGAATTGTCCAAATATACAATTTCAGTTACGATTAAGCCGCTGTTGCGAACGCAGTTCAACTTGAAAATGAAACAAGGTGTTTAAGTTGTTTCAAAATTGCTCGCGTTTAATTTTCAGAACACTGAACAGAAACACTACGGCGATTTGCACGTTGTGTCGACAATATTCAAACGCCGATACAGGCAGTCGATCCTTGCGGAATAGCGAACGTACGCATAGAACGCCTGTGGCGCGCGTTCGGCATCTGCTGGAGTCACGGAGGAAGGAAAAAGTAAGGAGGGGCCATCGCGTAGCGCGATTGAAGCCAAGCGTGTTGGACAAACACATAATATTCACGTCTGAACTCGTGGTAAATTTTAGGGCTCCCAAATTGCTTACAGCGCGGACAGAAGGGCCGCCGAACAAGTGGAAATTCATAAAAAATACCAGGCACCAAAGGTCTCGGCAAATCGCGATTCTTGCTCCGTGATTTCGACCCAAGAAGTCACCTGTGGGGCCGACAGTGAGCAAAGGGCTGGCGTCACGGGGTGTTCGCTTGCCAAGGCTGGCTGCGATGCCTAATGCTCTCTCCTAACTTTTAGGGCGATAGCTCTACTACTCCAGGTAATAACCCAGAAAACGTCTGGTTCCGTAAATCTGGCCTTCAAGCTCAGACAAGGTCAAACTGGGACTTAGCATGCCACTACCAACGGCTCCAATCTACGCCGCGTGGGCGCCCATATCTTAAAACGATATTCGATGTGTACAAAGTTCACCGAGTGCCGGTGGCTTCGTATGCACTGTACTGCTACACTTCCGACGCTTACTTCGCGGTGAAGCGAGATGCAGCACGAAGGTCAATTCACTCGCTACTGCAGCCGCGCTGAGCAGCGTCCGTGTGTTGTCTTGTGGTGCAATTGTAGATGCGGTAGTTGCTGACGGCGCCGAGCAGCGTCTGTGTGTTTTATGAAAGCAACCAAAACCGTGCTATCGCCCGAAAATCTTGGTTTAACCGCGTTCAACTACGGCATTTTTTTGTCATTCCTCCATGGCTGCAGTCCACCTTATACTTCCGCGAGCGCCGCGGTGTAGCCACTAAAGGTGCTGTATCAAGCTCTCCCATATCTCCCATAGCATTACACGGAAGTTTCTTGACCGGATAGAAAATAATGGACCCTGTTCGAGACTTCCTAGGCAATCCTAAGCTTTCGAGAATGAATGCTTAGGAGTGCGGATCAACGGCGAATATCTCAGCAATCTTCGGTTTGCAGATGACATTGTCCTGATCAGGAACACTTGGGACCATTTAAAACAAATGACTCATGTCCTTAACCAACAATGTGTAGGAGTGGGGTTGAATGTTAATATGCAGAATAGTAAAATAATGTTCAATAGCCTGGCAAGGGAACAGAAATTTAGGATCGCCAGTCAGCCTCTAGAGTCTATAAAGGATTGCTTTTATCTAGGTCAATTACTCACAGGTAGGAGTGTCCGAATATTTAAAACTTTCGAATAAGGAATCGAATAGTGTGCTTTTCGATTCAGTCTTCGAATCTAATAGTTACTAATCGTAAAAGCGAATATTTTTCGAATACATTTCGAATATTTTAAAACGACAACTCCACCCAATTAAACAGAATTCGAGCAAAATTACGGTAAATTTTCATGCCAGGGGCATAGTATCGACATTAAGAATGAGATCTTGAGGAGTGGAGTAGGCGACGTCGCTATGTAGCCATATTTTACAGGCTATACAGCGATCATTTGCACTCTCTGAAGAGTCCTTGTTTTACTACTATTGCTTCATTTGGGCTTTGAAGAAATAACGCTTCATAACGTACTATGTATTGACAGAAACTGGCTAACTTTAAGAATACATGGATATGATTATTGTCACGAGCCTCGAGAAGTAGTCTTGAAGGTTTTATAAACCGTAAAGCAGCTGGCTCTTGGAAACCGCGACCGTCGGGGCTGCCTCGAGCAGGAAAGGGGCGCGCGGTCTTCTTTGTTCTCGTGGGCTCGACCCACTCTTGCCCTCGACCCACTACCTACAGGTGGCAGGCAATATCCCCCCTTCCGAACAAAAGCATCGCCTCGATGCTAAAAAAATAAGCGTAGAAGACAAAGAAGAAGAATGCAGGCAAAGCTAAAGTACACAAAAAAAGTAAACGTCACGTCGACCCAGTCAATGAACGAAGAAAAAAGCTCCTGAATAGAAATGAAAAGTAGAAACAAAGAAGGGAATGAGAGAAAAAACGAAAACAAAAAAAAAGTTACGGACACGCAATGTACGGCTTCATGCGTACAACATGAAGTATGTCTGAGCTCGGTTGTCTTTGTGTCCTACTCCGTGTCTGCGATGTCGTGTGCGGAACAGCTTCGTAGTTTACGTCACTGAAGCGGCGGAGCACTTTATACGGACCGAAATACCGGCTCAGCAGCTTTTCACAGCAGCCACGACAGCGAACGGGGGTCCACACCCGAACTTGGTCCCCGGAGTTGTAGAACACGTCCCTGTGGCGGGTGTTGTAGCGTCGTGCGTCTGCCTGCTGCTGCTGGCCGATATGCAGCCGCGCGAGCTGCCGAGCTTCCCCAGCAGGCTCTGCAAATTCCTCTGCGTCAATTGTCAAGAGGCCCACGTCTTGACACGGAAGCATAGTGCCCAGCATCGTCTGGACTAGAGCACTGCACTGCAGTTTTTTCACGGCCTCGGGCCGGGCTCGGGCACGGCGTGTGCTTTTTGACCCGGGCCCGGGCCGGGCTCGGGCTTTCTGCGAGTTATTCTCGGGCTTCTCAACTCTGAAAAACATGTATTTTTCGATCTAGGGCCGGGTTCGGGCCGGTTTCGATCCGGGCTCGGGCCGGGCACGGGCCGGGCCCGGGCTTAAGGTTAAAGGGTGGCGGGCCGGGCCGGGCGGGTAACGTAGTAATAAAAACGCGCCCGGGCCGCAAAATCCGGCCCGTACAGTGCTCTAGTCTGGACTTCGCGACCGTAGAGAAGGCGAAAGGGCGTGAAGCGCGTCGTCTCTTGCACGGCGGTGTATACGCGAAGGTCACGTAAGACAAGATCCCATCCTATGGTTTGTGTTGGACGTCGATGTACATTGCGAGCATGTCTGTGACCGTCTTATTCAGTCGCTCGGTAAGTCCGTTGGTCTGCGGATGGTACGTGCTCGTCTTGCGATGCCTGGTGTTGCTTAAATAAAAAACTTCATCCATAAGCTGAGCTGTGAATGCTGTCCCTATGTCTGTTATTATAGTGGAGGGAGCACCGTGATGCAAGATGATGTGGCGCATGAAGAACTGCGCTACCTCTGAGGCCATGGCTCGTGGGATCGCCTGCGTTTCAGCATAGCGTGTTAAATAATCAGAAGCGACGATCACCCAATTGTTGCCGTCGGCAGACTGAGGAAACGGTCCGAGAATGTCCATGCCGACTTTGTCGAAAGGCGTGTGAGGTGCTTCAATTTGATGAAGTAAGCCAGCCGGTTTAACGGATGGTGTCTTGCGGCGCTGGCATTCATGACATCCTTTAACGTAGTGTTTGACGCTTGCCGAAAGCCTGGGACAATAGTACATTTCGTTTACTCTAGCGAGTGTTCGTGAAAAGCCTAAATGACCAGATGTCGGTTCGTCATGGCAAGCGAAGAGGACGTCGTCGCGCATGCCCCTTGGAACCACCAGGAGGTAAGCACGGCTGGTCGAACGAGCATTGTTCTTATACAGCACGTTGTCTCGCAGACAGAAGGACGTCAGCGATCGAGACAGATGGCGTGGTATGGTTGTGTCGCGGCCCTCTAAATGATCGATGATCGGTCCAATCTCAGCGTCGTCACGCTGCCGTCTGCTCACGTCCGACGAACTAATGGTGCCCAGGAAGCCGTCATCATCCTCTGTTTCCTGACTGGCAGGATAAATGGGTGCGCGGGACAGCGTGTGAGCGTCTTCATGCTTACGACCAGACTTATAAACGATGGTGATGTCAAATTCCTGTAGCCGCAAGCTCCACGGCGCCAGTCGCCCTGGAGGGTCGCGCATGCTTGCCAACCAACAGAGGGCATGGTGGTCAGTCACTACTTTGAAGGGACGACCATAGAGATAGGGGCGAAACTTGATCGCCCAAACGACCGCGAGGCACTCTTTCACCGTAGTCGAATAATTCGCCTCGGCACGGGACATGGAGCGGCTGGCATACGCTATAACTCTTTCCACTCCATCTTGAAGCTGGACGACCACTACGCCATGGCCAATGCTACTGGCTTCGGTATGCACCTCAGTATCAGCATCATCGTCAAAATGTGCAAGAACGGGTGCTGACTGCAGGCGCTGTCGTAAGTCAGCAAAAGCCGCCTGTTGCTCATTATGCCACAAAAATGGCGTATCGTCTCTTGTAAGGCGTGTCAGGGGTTCCGCTATCTTCGAAAAGCCTTTAATAAACCGACGATAGTAGGCGCACAAACCCAGGAAGAGGCGGACGGCCTTCTTATTGGCAGGAGCTGGAAACGCTGCCACAGCGGCAAGCGTGTCTGGATCGGGTCGGACCCCTTTGGCACTTACTACATGCCCGTGGAACTTGAGCTCTTCATAACCAAAGTGGCACTTTTCGGGCTTAAGTGTGAGATCTGCTGATCGGATGGCTTCTAGCCCACTCCGTAGGCAGTGAAGATGCTGCTAGAACGTTTCAGAGAAGATGACCACATCATCCAGGTACACAAGACAGGCCTGCCGCTTCAGTCCAGTAAGGACAGTGTCCATCATTCGCTGGAAAGTAGCCGGGGCTGAACACAAGCCAAAAGGAAGCACTCTAAATTCATAGAGACCATCTGGAGTCACAAACGCTGTTTTGTCGCGGTCGCGTTGGTCTACCTCGATTTTCCAGTAACCGCTTTTTAAATCGAGAGAAGAAAAATAGTGGGCACGCTGTAGTCTATCTAACGAGTCGTCGATACGCGCAAGCGGGTCCACGGCCTTTTTAGTCACGTTGTTGAGCTTGCGGTAGTCGACACAGAAGCGTAGCGTTCCGTCTTTCTTTTTGACAAGAACGACCGGAGACGACCATGGGCTGTTGGAAGGTTCGATGACGCCTTCGACAAGCATCTCCCGGACTTGCGTACGTATGGCTTCTCGTTCTTTTGCCAACACGCGGTAAGGCTGCTGGTGTATCGGGCGTCCGTCTTGGTACGTGATGATCCTGTGTTTAGTGATGGAAGTCTGGCGTACCTTAGAAGAATGTGCGAAGCAGGTCCTGAATTCAAGCAAGAGCTTGCGCAGTGCTGTCTGGCTATCGGTGGACAGTTCAGAATTGATGTGCAGATGGCCCAGAGAAGTGTCTGCTGTCTCAACTACTTCTGATCTGAAACAGTTGTTAACCAACGTTAACAACTGTTTCAGATCAGAAGTCTGCAAACTGCGTCTGCAAACGCTAACGAAGTGCCGCGGAACAGGTGTCGGTGCTCGTCGCTAAAGTTGGTAACAAGCAATTGCGAATGACCTGCACGATTCCGTATAACACTTCGAGCCACACAAACACCTTGCTTCAGTAGGTGTTCCAAGTTACTTTCGCCCACCGCTTCGCCAACGCGTAACTCACAGCATGTGACGTCGACGAGGACAATGGCTTGTGGAGGAAGCGTTACACTCTCTGCAGAAACACGAAGTACGCCGTCGCGCCGTTGGCCGTCTTGCACGTCGATTGCTCGTTCGGCAGAGAAAGTGATACGACGCTCTTGCAGATCGATAATCGCGCCGTACTCCTGCAGGAAGTCAACCCCAAGAATAACGTCGCGGGAGCATTCGCGTAAGACAAGGCTGCTCGCTACGAATCTAGACCCTCGACTCTAGTCGTGCAGGTGCCCAGTGGAGTAATGACGTGGCCGCCAGCCGTCCGAATCTGCGAGTTATGCTAGGGCGTGATCACTTTGTTTAGCTGCATTGCTATTTTGCCGCATATTATCGTGTAGTCTGAGCCGGTGTCCACTACAGAACTAACGCCATAACCATCAATAGTCACTGGTATATCGAGCGAAAGCCGGTCGTCTCGTTCAGCTGCAGGTGATGGCGGATCGGTATCTTTCCGTAACCGCGTCTCTCGGAGGTCTTCAGCGCTTCGACCGTCAGCGACCTCGCCCCCAAAGATCGCCTCAGATAGTTTTCCCGGCGGGGACTGGCCGACCGCTCGGGAGAATAGCGCTGGGGCGGAGGTGAAAATCATCTCGGAGACGGCGAACGCGCCTGCCGCCTGGCAGGCGGTGGCAAACACTACTAAGAGAGTTAGTCCTGAATTTCCCGGGGTCGCTGGCCGTATCGGGGCGGCGGCGAATATGCGGAAAAGCCGCGACTCCCAAGGTGCCGGTATGGGCACTGGCGGTACAAGTGGTCAGCTTCACCGCAGTGGAAGCACAGAGGCCGATGATCGGGTGTGCGCCAAACATCCGACTTCTGAGGGGGCGGGCGTCTGTCGTCGACGTAGTGAACCGCTTGCTCCGAACGATGGGCAAATGCAGCGGCATGAACAACCGGCGGTGGTGTATACCCAGCGTTGTAATACGATGTCGGCTGCGCCGACTGAATTGACACCGTAGGAGGAGCACGAACGAACAGCGACGGAGAGGGAGCAGGGCGCTTCAGGGCTTCCGCGTAGGTCGCACGGGGATATTCAGGAGGTACTGCCGCAGCATTAGCAGGAGGCAAGGTGTCACGGAGCGCCTGGTGAAGTTCGTCCTTGATAATGCTCGATATTGAACTTATCGTAGGGTGCGGTGTTACGGCGGCCTCTTGCAACTCTTCACGCACTACAGAGGGGATGAGTTCTCGCAGACAGTCACCGTTGCTTCCTATGGCCATGAAAATGTCAGCAGCAGACATGCTGTTCGCTTTCCGCTCATACAGGTTCGAGAGATGCAGCAGCATTTTTTTAAATAGTCACGGCCTCGGACAAGAACTCCACAACCGTATTCGGAGGGCTCCGTACGAGGCCAGCGAAGAGTTGCTCCTTGACCCCGCGCATCAGATGACGTAACTTCTTCTCCTCCGTCATCCTGGGATCCGCTCGTCGGAAGAGGCGCGTCATATCTTCGACGTACCTGGTCACAGTGTTTGGCAACTGGACGCGGGCTTGAATCGCATGTTGCGCTCGTTCGTGGCGATCGGCACTGGTGTATGTCTCAAATCGACGACAGAACTCGCAAGACGACGTCAGTCGCTCCTCGCGTTTCTTAAACCACGTACGGGCGCCATCCTCCAAGTAGAAGTAGACGTGTCTGAGTTTTTTCGTGTTGTTCCATTCGTTCATGGAGGCCACGCGCTCGATGTCGACCATCCAGTCTTCGACGTCTTGGAACACTGTGCCCGTACCGTACCGGTTGGGGTGGTTTGAAGGGAAGCGCTGGTCATACCGGTTGATGTGGGGGGAACTGTAGCCTCGACGACTTCTGGGGACAGTCCCCTGATCCTGTGGCTGGCCCGATGCACGGGAGTGTCGACAGGCACTGGATTCGTAGCGCGGATCCTTGGAGGGGTCTGCAACATCCGTGAGGACGCTTGCCCAGCACCTCCACCAGTTTGTCACGAGCCTCGAGAAGTAGTCTTGAAGTTTTTATAAACCGTATATCAGCTGGCTCTTGGAAACCGCGACCGTCGGGGCTGCCTCGAGCAGTGAAGGGGCGCGCGGTCTTCTTTGTTCTCTTGGGCTCGACCCAGTTTTGCCCTCGACCCACTACCTACAGGTGGCAATATCATTTCATATTATTTGTAACAACGGCTGTTGATTATCCGAAAACTATTCCACGTTCGATTCGAGTTGCTTTTGGCACTATTCAATTTGTGTTCGATTCGGCCTCAAAAATCACTATTCGCACCCCCTGCACACAGGGGACCCTGATCACGAGAAGGAAATTTGCAGTAGAATAAAAATGGGTTCGCGTGCATACGGCACGTATTACTAAAACCTGACTGAGAGCTTACCACTGTCGTTGAAAAGAAAAGTGTACAATCAGTGCTAACATATGGGGGAAAACCTTGGATGTTAAGAAAGAAGCTGTACAACAAGTTTTCGATCGCGCTAAGAGCTATGGAACGGAAAATGTTGGGCGTAACATTGGGAGATAAGAGGAGAGATGTCTGGGGATCAGAGAGCAAACGGGGATAGCCGACATGCTAGTTGACATTAAGGGATAACAATGGTGCTGGGCTGGCCAGCTAATGCGTAGGGTAGATAACCAGCGGTCCATTAAAGTTATAGAATGGGTGCCACTAGGTGGGGTGAGGAAGTTCGGAAGTTTGCAGGCGCGAGTTGGAATCAGCTAACGCAAGGCAGGGGTAATTGGATCTCGCAGGGAGAGGCTTTCGTCCTGCAGTGGCCGTAAGAATAGGCTATATATATATATATATATATATATATATATATATTGTTGCATCCAAGCGCGTAAAAGGGACATACGGATCAAGAGCAGAAAGGAAGAAACAAACGAAGACTGTGCGGCGGCCATTCCTGCTGTTCGTCGCCTGCTGTTCCTGCGCCTGCACGCCTAAATAAACGCCTTTTCCCCGTGCTTGTAACAATATATATTGTAGCGAAGAAGAGAGACGCTAGTGAATTCAGCGCTACTGGATCTAAACGCTATTCACATGTATATATATATATTGCAATGTGGATGTTTTCCTAGCAACACTCGATCTGGCGTTAGAACGGCAGACTGAAACAAGTCAAAAAGGAGCTATGGCGAAGCGGGCAAACAAGCGTTGCTTGTCTTCTTCTTCCTTCACCAGCACCATGGCCCAGTCCCTTCAGTACAATCACTCCCCACCAAAAGAGGAGCCATCCTGGCGACCTAGGGGCAGGAGAAGACAGGGGGGTCGTGGCACTGCTTTAGGCGGAAGACGCGTCCTTCGGCTCGATGAGGTAGTTGACAGCGGATGTTTGTCGCAGTACCCGATAGGGACCATGGTACTTGGAATGCAGCTTGGAGGAAAGGCCCGGTGGAGTAGACGGCACCCACAACCAGACCAGCGAGCCGGGAGTAAAGGACGTAGCTGTAGTGGACGTGTCGTGGCGATGCTTTTGGCGCCACTGGTCCTGGGATGTGAACGAGCGAGCGAGCTGGCGACATTCTTCCGCGTATGCAGCCGCTCGTGAAACAGTCGTCGACTCCGAAGCATCCGGCCGGTAGGGTAGAATTGTGTCCATTGTGCAGGAAAGTTCGTGTCCGTAAAGAAGAAAGAAAGGTGAAAATCCAGTGGTGCTTTGCGTTGCAGTATTATATGCGTACGTTACGAAAGGCAGAATCCGATCCCAATTCGAGTGGTCAGAGGAAACATACATGGCCAACATGTCGCCAAGGGTGCGATTAAAACGCTCTGTCATGCCATTAGTTTGGGGATGGTATGCCGTGGTAGTGCGGTGAATGATGCGACACTCCTTTAGCAACGCTGTAATGGCATCAGAGAGGAAAACGCGACCGCGGTCGCTCAGTAATTCTCGAGGTGCTCCATGCCGTAATACCAGGTTCTGAAGGATAAAACGAGCAACGTCTTTTGCCGTGGCAGATGACAGGGCTGAAGTTTCAGCGTACCGCGTAAGGTGGTCGATAGCAACAATAACCCAGCGGTTGCCGCTGGAAGTGCTGGGAAGCGGACCGTATAGGTCAACGCCGACGCGGTCGAACGCTCGAGCGGGGCATGGTAAAGGCTGCAAGGGGCCGGCAGCATGTTTAGGAGGCGTCTTGCGGCGTTGGCACAGGGGGCATGACCGGACATACTGGCGAACGAAACGATACATACTGCGCCAATAGTACCGAACCTGGAGGCGAGAGTATGTCTTCAATACCCCAGCGTGGCCGCATTGTGGGTCATCGTGGAACGTGGCGCAGATGTCGGAGCGGAGATGTCGGGGAATAACAAGCAACCACTTGCGACCGCTGGAGTTGTAGACG
Organism: Dermacentor silvarum; assembly: GCF_013339745.2. Taxonomy (NCBI): domain Eukaryota; kingdom Metazoa; phylum Arthropoda; class Arachnida; order Ixodida; family Ixodidae; genus Dermacentor; species Dermacentor silvarum. The sequence goes on along the minus strand of NC_051155.1, from coordinate 39,116,419 downwards.
CCGGTAGAGGAGGTGATCCCGAATAATAAAGTGCGTGGCTTGGCGACGGAGCGTCCGAGAGATCGGCGCTGGCGACCGGCTAGACAGGAAGTCGAGAAGCGAACAGATCCATGGGTCCTGGCGCTGCTCTGATGGCACGTCGGAAATGTTGAGGGCGAAGGCACCGCAGGCGGAAATCGACGAGCAGATAGGATCAGGTGACAGGGGTGACCGGGAAAGAGCGTCTGCGTCTGAATGCTTGCGGCCGGAGCGATAAACAACACGGATGGCGTATTCTTGTAGGCGTAATGCCCAACGAGCGAGCCGACCAGTTGGATCTTTGAGTGAAGACAACCAGCATAGGGCATGATGGTCGGTCACGATGTCAAAAGGGCGCCCATACACGTAAGGTCTAAATTTTGCGATAGCCCAAATAATGGCCAAACATTCCTTTTCAGTAACGGAGTAGTTCGCCTCAGCTTTGGTAAGGGTGCGGCTGGCATACGCTACGACGTACTCATCGAAGCCATTCTTGCGCTGTGCAAGAACAGCACCTAGCCCGACACCACTAGCGTCCGTGTGAATCTCAGTTGGAGCAGAGGGATCGAAGTGGCCCAGTACTGGCGGTGAAGTCAGAAGGCGGCGCAGTTCTTGAAATGCGTCGTCACATGCCGGGGACCAGTCCGGTAGCTCGGAACGGCCGGTAAGAAGCGCGGTCAAGGGGGCGATTATGGAGGCAAAATTGCGGACGAAGCGGCGGAAATAGGAGCATAAGCCGATGAAGCAGCGAAGCTCTTTCAAGGCAGTTGGTTTGGGGAACGCGGATACAGCACTAAGTTTCGTAGGGTCCGGGAGGATACCGTCTTTTGAGACCACATGACCGAGGATAGTAAGCTTGCGAGCGCCGAAGTGGCATTTCTTCAAATTTAGCTGCAGTCCTGCAGCGGTGAGGCACGCAAGGACTTGCTCGAGGCGGCTCAGGTGTGATGCAAAGTCGGTAGAAAAAACTACAATGTCATCTAAGTAGCAAAGGCACGTGTTCCACTTCAGGCCTCGGAGAATGGTGTCCATCATTCGTTTGAAAGTGGCAGGCGCGTTGCAGAGGCCAAAGGGCATGACGGTGAATTCATATAGGCCATCAGGTGTTACAAAGGCTGTCTTTTGGCGATCGGCCTCTGCCATCGGCACTTGCCAGTCAGTACCCGGAGCGCAGATCCAGTGAAGAAAATAATTCCGCACCCTGTAGGCTGTCCAAGGCATCGTCGATGCGCGGCAGAGGGTAGACATCTTTGCGCGTTATGCGGTTAAGGCGGCGATAGTCGACGCAGAACCTTATGGAGCCGTCTTTCTTTTTAACGAGGACAACCGGAGATGCCCAGGGACTGTTAGAGGGCTGGATGATGCCACGCTGCAGCATGTCGTCAACCTGCTGGTCGATGATCCGGCGTTCAGCGACCGACACACGATACGGACGCTGGCGCAAAGGGGTTTGTTGACCGGTGTCGATATGGTGAACGACTGCTGACGCTCGACCCAAAGACGGTTGGCCAATGTCGAAGGAGGCCCGAAAACGCTGGAGGAGCTGGATAATTTCCTCGTGCTGGACAGGTGTGAGTGCCGAGTCGACGGCATGAGCAAAGATGTCCACAGGGGCATCGGTCGCGCCAGGAGGAGTGACGGCGCAAAGCGGAAGTGGTGCCGCATCGTCAAACATGGTGGCTGGGAGGGTGCAGTCGAAATATTCAGAGCTCCCCAAGCACTCGCCGCGGAGTATGGATGAAGGGCACGCGGAGGGATTGCACACGTAAAGGGCAGCAGAACCGCCGCAAAAAGTGACGATAGCAAAAGGAAGCAGAAGGTTCCGACGGCTCGCACAAGAGGCTGACGGCGTAAACAAAACAGATGAGTTCGCGACAGAGTCACACGACACAGGGACCAGAGCGGCTGAGAAAGGTGCGATGTCGATGTCCGTGGCAGCAACAACTTTAGTAGAATGGTGGTCGTCAGGCTCAAAGCACGGCACTGATAACGTAAGTTCGGCACGAGCGCAGTCAACAACAGCTTGGTTCAGAGATAGGAAGTTCCATCCAAGAATGACGTCGTGCGAGGAACGGGATAGAACGACAAATTCGACAACATACAAAACGCCTTGAATGACGACCCGAGCTGTGCATGATGCTGAAGGCTGAATGCAATGCGATGTTGCCGTACGCAGCGATAGATAAGCAAGTGGGGTGGTCACTTTGTTCAAATGGCGGCAAAACTTTTGACTAATAACAGAAACGGCGGCTCCGGTGTCAATAAGTGCGTGTACGTTGACGCCATCGACGGACAGTTCAATTTCGTTCGCAGGAGAAAAATGAGGCCTTGAAATGTTCGACGTAAACGCAGTTCTTGCCTCGGGAACAGCGACTGTTAGTTTTCCTCGCGGGCAGGACTGAGTCGACGAACCATGGGGGAAAGGGATCGACGACGTGGGGAGGGCGACCGGCGTGAATCGAAGGGGCGGCGACTAGAAGACGAGTCCGGAGGAAGATTAGACACATCATGACGCGGAATTCGAGCAGGCATGTAGCCGGAGGCGCTCCCACTGTCAGGGAAACGGTAGTTGCGACGGCGGCAGAATCGTGCTACGTGGCCCGGGAAACCACAGGAATAGCATATTGGCCGGTTATCAGGTGTGCGCCATGGGTTGACGACAGGGGCTCCAGCGGCCGAGTAAGGAACGGGAACCGGGCGTGAAGGTGGTGGCGGCACATGGAAAGTTCCGGTGGTCCGGTAGGCGTCAGGAGCCGATGGAGCATAAGGCCGGGCGACAACGTTAGCGTACGTCAGTGGTCCAACAACGGGCTGCGGATGAGGGGCAGCTGGTAGCGCCTCAGCAACTTGCGTTTGAAGCACCTGACGAAACGAAGGAGCCAAGGAAGTCACCGGCTCAGGAGGGCTAGTCGCCAGAGACAGTTGCCGCGCGACTTCCTGGCGGATGAACTGCTGTATTTGCGGCATTAAAGCAGAAATGTCGGCAGCGTCGCGGCTAAAATACAAGGGAGCGAGATCCGCGGTATCCTGCTGAGCAGCGCAACGTGTTGTGGCACGCTGCTTGCGCAGCTCGTCGTACTCCTGACAGAGCTGAATTACCTCGGCAACGGTCTGGGGACTCTTGGCGACGAGCATCTGGAAGGCGTGGTCATCGACGCCTTTCATGACGTGCTTGATCTTGTCAGCTTCGTCCATGGATGAGTTGACGCGCCGGCAGAGCGAGAGCACGTCTTCAATGTAGCTGGTAAAGCTCTCGTCAGTGCGTTGAACGCGACCACGCAATCGCTGCTCAGCACGAAGGCGGCGAACGGCGGGACGGCCGAAAACCTCAAAGTGCTTGCAAAACGGGACCAGGTGGTAAAACTGGTTTCATGATTTCTGAACCAGAGGTTTGCCACGCCCGTCAAATAAAAGCCTACATTAGTGAGCTTGTCGCGGTCGGCCCACTTATTATATGCGCTTACACGGGCGTATTCGGCGAGCCAGTCCTCGACGTCGAGGTCCTCTGCTTCGCTAAAGATAGCAGGATCGCGCTGCCTGACGACGCCAGGGCAGACAATGGTCGTGGGTACGGGAGCAGCAGCCTGGGACGGTCCGGGATCATTCATCGCAGGAGCTCTTGGTAGCGTCCGACTGCGGAGTTCCAGGATGTGGAAGAGAAACCCAGCACCTCCACCAGATGCAATGGGGATGTTTTCCTAGCAACACTCGATCTGGCGTTAGAACGGCAGACTGAAACAAGTCAAAAAGGAGCTATGGCGAAGCGGGCGAGCAAGCGTTGCTTGTCTTCTTCTTCCTTCACCAGCACCATGGCCCAGTCTCTTCAGTACAATATGTATATATATATATATATATATATATATATATATATATATATATATATTTATATATTTATATATAGCGATATATATATATATATATATATATATATATATTGTAGCGAAGAACAGAGACGCTAATGGAACCTGCACTACTGGGTTGAGCGCTCTCGCTCAGCAACGGCTGTCGTGCTTGGAAGCTGTGACTACCCTGCGTGTCGACGTTGCGCTGTTCCGAGCTCTCCCAAATAAACGCATTTAGAATTGGTGGAGGTGCTGGGTACCCTCCGACAATCATCCTTGAACTCCGGTCCCGCACCCTACCATCTACCATGCCCCAAGACGCCTCCCGGCAAACTGCTCCTACCCGCACCTACTGCGTGGCCGGGGTGCCTCGTCATCGCGACCCTACTATCTACACTGGAGCGGAACACTGACGTGGACGAATGGCTCACGGCGTACGACAGACTAAGCGCCCATAACTAGTGGGACGAAGCAGCCAAACTGAGCCATGCTCTGTTCTACCTCGCTGGAGTGGCCAGCTTGTGGTATAACAACCTTGACGCAGAGTTCCAGACATGGTCCGAATTTAAGACTTCCCTCGCTGATGTATTTGGTCGCCCTGCTGTTCGCAAGCTGCGTGCCAAGCAGCGTTTGCGAGAACGAGCTCAACAGCCAGGCGAAGCATTCACCAGTTATATTGAAGATGTCCTGGACCTATGCAGGAAAGTCGACTCAACCACGACGGAGTCTGATCGAATCCGAAACAGCCTGAAGAGCGTATAAGACGACGCCTTTAAAATGTTGCTGGCCAAAAGTCCTTGCTCTGTGGCCGAAATTATCACACTGTGGTAGAGCTATGAAGAATTCCGCAGGCAGCGATCACTGACCCGTAGATCTCTACCGCGTGACGAACACCTCGCTAGTTTGGCTGCCATGTCCGACCAGACGGCTTTTCTCGCAGAAATGAAGGCGCTCGTCTGCGAGGAAATTGCCCGGCAACCCTCACTGATGTATTTTGCGCAGCCGCAACCGGTACACGCGCCAACGCCAAGTGTTGCACAAGAACTACACGAGGTTTTGCCTGAGCACCGCCAGCGCGTTCCTGCGGCTGCGCCGACGACTGTGCCACTCAGCTACGCAGAAGTCGTCACCCAGCGTCAACAACTCCCTCAACGGGGACCTCACGTACGCCGAAGTCCTCGCTATGCCCGGACAATTAACAGCCTGCCGTGCAGTAACTTCACCAGCTGCCACGTTCAACGCGTCCTCCCACATGGATGGGACCTGCCGCAGCGACACGGTGGCGTACAGCGGACAATCAACCGATATGTTTTGCGTGCACCTACGCAGGCCACGTCGCACGCTATAGTAGTCGCATGCAGTCGCCTAGCGCTACACCATATGCGCCAAGTCATATGGTGGATTCTCCGTGCCCCTATTACGATGACGAACCTCGGGCTGCGTCACCACCATTCCGCCGGTCTTCCAACATCCGCCGCTCACCTTCTCCACGCCGACGCTCCCATCACCAATGCCGCCTCGTCCCATAGCTCGGGATGAGGAAAACTAATCGTCGCAGTCTAGGAGGCAAGGGCTGCGATGCCGTCCAAACGCAAAAGTCCTCAACGTAGCCCGACCAATGTGATAGAAGTGTTAGTTGAGGGTGTGCGCACATATGCCCTCCTGGATACCGGAGCCGCTGTATCAGTTATGGACGCAAAGCTTTGTCGCTTCCTTCGAAAGGTCCCGGATTCTCCCGTGGCCGGATTCTCCCTCCGCACAGCAGGCGCACACCGTATTCACCCGATAGCGGCGTGCACCGCTCGTGTTCTCATCGAGGACTTTGTATATCGCCATCGATTTTACTGTGTTTTCTTCGTGCTCCCACGAAGTTATCCTCGGGTGAGACGTTCTGGCACGCCACAATGCTGTTATTCATTGCGCACGGGCCGAGCTAGAACAGTCGCCGATCTCAGATATGACGCTTGCCGATAATGCTTCTTTTGCGAACAAACTGCTCGTCAGGCACGGCACCAACGTTCCACCCAACTCGTCCGTGATTGTCTCAATGAATTGCAGCAGCATTTCTGACGCCGTCGCACAACTTTCTCCGTCTGGCCCCGTTTATACTGGAAAGGTCTGCTGGTATACCTTTTGCGACTGTGAACGTCCAACAGGACTCCACAAGTATTTTCGTATGTAACCTCTTTATTATGCACTGTGATGCTGCTTCAAGGCGAATGTCTTTGCCATGTGGAGGTGATCGACGACGTACAAATTACTGATGTTCCCGAAGCCACGTCCTGCACCAGTTACAACACGCTCTGTTCTCTATGTCCGACCCTTTGCCCGTAGGTGTGTTTGATTCATCTATTGCCGATGGCCTCACCCCAGCTCAGCGTTCTCAGCTTCTGCGCATCTTAGAAGAATTTCGTTCTTCTTTTGTTGTCGGGCAACCTTACCTGTGCCGGACATCTGCCGTGACGCACCATATTGACACTGGCTCACAACCACCATTGCGGCAACGCTCATATCCCGTCTCTACCACAGAACGTTGTGCGATTATTGAGCAAGTGGACAATATGATTCGCCGAGAAGTGATCCGACCCTGGAACAGTCCATGGGCATCTCCTGTCGTCCTTGTTACGAAAAAAGACGGCTCTGTACGGTTCTGTGTAGACTATCGGCGCCTGAACAAGATCACTCGCAAAAATGTGTACCCGCTGCCGCGAATCGATGACGCTATCGATAGCTTACAACGAGCAGAATTCTTGTCATCTCTATATTTACGCCCCGGCTATTGGCAAGTACCCATGGCTGACGTCGATAGACCGAAGACAGCCTCTGTCACACCCGACGGCTTATACGAATTTAACGTCATGCCGTTTGGACTTTGTAATGCGCCAGCAACCATTGAACGCATGATGGACAAAGTTCTGCACGGTTTGAAGTGACACGTGCTCATGTTGTCTCGATGACGTGTTATCTCGACGACGCACCTTCAACGCCTACGGCATTTTTTGACCTGCTTAGCAAACGCTGGCCTCCAACTGAACCTAAAAAAGTGCCGATTTGCAGCGCGGCAGCTCACGATACTAGTTTACGTCGTCTCGAAGGAGGGAACCTCCCCGATCAAGCCAAACTTCGTGCCGTCACAGAATTCCCTAAACCGATGTTCTTCAAAGAACTGCGCAGTTTCGAAGGCTTGTGCTCTTATTTCAGGCACTTCATTCGCTATTTCGCCGCCGTCACATTGCCCCTGACGAAGCTCCTTGGAAGCAACAGATCCCTCCATTCATGGTCGTGCGAGTGCGACGAGGCGTTCACTAAGCTCCGTCGTTTGCTGACGTCTCCTGCCATTTTGCGCCACTACGACCCAATGGCACCTATTGAGGTACACCGATTCCAGTGGTGCTGGCCTCGGCGTTGTCCTAGCGCAACGCAAAGAAGGGTTTCCTGATTATATTGTGGCATTTGCAAGCCGTACACTTACTAAAGCCGAGACCAATTACACCGTGACGGAAAAAGAATGTCTGGCGATCATCTGGGCGCTTGCTAAGTACCGGCCTTATTTGTGTGGTCGCCAATTTGATGTCATAACAGACCACCATGCACTATGCTGGCTGTCGTCATTGAAGGATCCCTCAGGCCGTCTCGCCCGCTGGGCACTTCGCTTACAGGATTACCATATCCGCGTACTGTACCGCAACGGACGCCAGCATGCTGACGCTGACGCCCTCTCACGTTCTCCCTTGCCTGACGACAATGCGTGCTGCTCACTATTCCAGCTTGACGTTTCTTCCATCAATATTGCGACCATCCCTTCCGAGCAGCGCAAGGACTCCTGGATTGCCTCCATCATACAGTTCCTTGCTGATCGGTCATCGCCGCCAAGCACTCGTGCGTTGCGCCGTTAAGCTCGCCATTTCGTCATTCGCGCGGACCTGCTTCACCGATGCAATTACAGCTCTGGCAGTCGCCAGTGGCCATTAGTAGTCCCTCGAAGCCTGCGTTCTGAAATATGCGCATCGTTCCACTCTGATACACAGCGTGACACCACAGGGACTTTTCAAAACCTACCAGCGCCTCCGAGAACGCTATTACTGGCGAGGTATGCACAACTACGTTCAAGAGATCGTCCGCTCATGCCCCGACTGCCAGCGCCGGAAATCTTCACCCCAGATCTCGCCAGCTGGTCTGCAGCCTCTACCTGCCCCACCCGGCCGTGTGGGCGAGTTGGCATCGATTTGTATGGGTCATTTCACTTGACGTCGGCTGGTAATCGCTGGGTCAGTGTGACAGTAGATCACCTTACACGATACGCCGAAACTGCCGCTCTCCCAGCAGCTGCAGCGCGCGATGTTGCCTCATTCCTGCTTTGCTGACTCATCCTGTGGCATGGTTCACCTCAAGAACGGCCCAGCGTTCGCGGACGCGTCATCATGTCGGAAGTAGTTGAAGCGATTCTCAAAGAGTGCCAGGTTATTCAACGTACGACTATGGCGTACCACCCTCAAACGAATGGCCTCACAGAACACTTCAACCGTACGCTCGGTAACATGTATTCAATGTACGTCACCTCCGACCACATGAAGTGGGACGCGATTCTGCCCTTCGTAACCTACGCTTATTATACCGCTACGCAGAGCTCCACTGGATTTTCACCCTTCGCACGCCATCGACACCATTCTAGCGTACTGGCCGACACATCCTAGTGCGTGCCTATTTCTGCCACGGTCAGTCATGCAGAAGAGTGTCGCGACCTAGCACGGGCCTTTTATTCCGATGATCAAGAGCGCCAGAGGAGCACTCGCGGTGACGCCACTTCCACGGTCACCTTCGATCCGAAAACGCTCGTGTGGCTTTCAGTCCCATTCACTGCCCCTGGCCTCTCATCAAAACTGGTCCCGAAGTATGAAGGCCCTTATCGTGTTCTCGAACGCGCATCTCCTATGAACTATGTAATAGAACCAGTTGAGCCATCTTGAGACATGTGCCGCCGTGGACGAGACATTGTCCATGTTGACTGTCTAAAGCGTTACTACGACCCGTTTATCGTGATAAGCTGTTAGGTCGCCGGACGGCTCCCTTATCACTTCTAGCGATTCTATCGAAGAAGATAGACGTTAGTGGATTCAGCGCTACTGGCTCTAAACGCTAGTGGGTCGAGCGCTCTCGCTCAGCAACGGCTCTCGTGCTTGGAGTGAGTCAAATAACCTTTATTAGAGGTCCGGCGAGGGCGCGAACTCGTCCCACGTGGGGATCGGCAGGTTTAGCCCACCGGCCCGGTCGCGGGCACGCCGGACAGCCAGGATTTGATTGTCTAGAGCGGGGCTACGCAGAAGCGAGTCCCACCCATCCTTGCTGAACGTGGGGTACCTCGACCCGCACTCCCACAGCATATGTGCTAAAGTGGAGGTCTGCCCGCAGGACGGGCAGGCGTCGTCGCGACATACGTCTGGGTAAACTTTGTGCAGAACGGCCAGACACGGATATGTGCTGGTCTGTAAAAGTCTAAGCGAAACAGCTTGCACCCTATTCAATTTGGGGTGAGGGGATGGAAAGACCCTTCTAGACATGTAGAAGAATTTCGTAACCTCGTTGAGAGGAGCGGGAACATCCCTGGTGCCGTAGGGGGGAGGGGTGTCGGCTCTCCTTACAGAGGAAACGCGGTCGGTGAGGTCGCGCGCAGCCTCGTGAGCAGACTCATTGATGTTCGGGGGAGCACCCTCGACAGTTCCTACGTAACCGGGAAACCAGTGAATCGAATGATGCGTGAGAGCATCCAGATTGGAGACGCTAAGAAGACGAGCAGCTTGCTCAGCGATGCGACCCTTCTGAAAAACCCTAACTGCCGCTTTGGAATCGTTACAGATCTCAGACCCACGACCATCTAGCAGGGCGAGGGCGATGGCAGCTTGCTCGGCGACTTCAGGATCTGAAGTGCGAATTGAAGCGCTATTGGAAAGCTTGCCGCTGGAGTCGACCACGACGTCGGCGAAGGTCTTTCCATCGCTGTATTACGCGGCGTCGACGAAGTGTGCTCTGATGCCTTGTTGCTTGATCTGTTTGAGAATTGCTACTGCTCTCGCTTTGCGTCTGCCCTCGTTGTGGACGGGATGGACGTTTCGAGGCACGGGGGCCACTTCGAACTTGTCTCGAATGCACCTAGGGATCCGGGTGCTGACCCTCGAAGATACCGCAGGAGGGTAACCGAGCTCTTCCAGGATGCGTTTACCTGCCGCTGCGGTGGTCAGGCTAGCGAGTTGAGCGTGTTCTTGGGCTTCGGCAATATCCTCGGCGGTGTTGTGTACCCCCAGCTTAATGAGATCTTCGGTATGTGTCCTAATCGGTAGCCCGAGAGCCCTTTTGACTACTTTGCGGATGAGAGCGTTGAGCTTGTCTCGCTCCGCTCTGAGCCAGTTCTGCATAGAAATCGTGTACGTGAAGTGGCATAATACGAAGGCGTTGATCAGGCTGAGGAGACTGGCTTCCTTCATGCCTCGGTGTCTGTTTGCGATAATGTGAACGAGGCGGAAAGCGTTGTCCGTCTTTGCGATGATCTTGCGGAGAGCCGTTCCGTTCCCGCCGTTGAATTCGACAAACATGCCCAGGACCCGAAAGACGTCAACCCTGGGTATCACCCCTCCGTCACAAGTGCGAAGACTGATGCTACTTTCGGAGACTGGCTTCCAATCTTTGGGTCTTCCACCTTTCTCTTTTATGCAAAGCAGAAGCTCCGACTTGTGGGGGAGCACCGAAGTCCGTAAGCGGGAAGATACTCCTCGATCACGTCGATCGCCTCCTGCATGGCTTCTTCGACTCTGCCTTCGCAGCCCCCGGCGCACCAGATGGTAATGTCGTCGGCGTAGATGGTGTGCTTGGCGTCCTCGACGCGTGCCAACCTCTCGGAAAGACCAATCATACAGATGTTAAATAGTGTGGGGGAGATTACGGCGCCCTGAGGAGTGCCCCGTCCTCTGAGGGGCACATTTTCAGAGCGGAAGTCTCCAATGCGAAGCTTGGCCTTTCTGTCCGTTAGAAAAAAGCTGACGTAGCTGTGGAATCTGGAACAGAGACCTAGGTCCGAAATGGTCTTGACGATAAAGGCGTGGAGCACGTTGTCAAAAGCCTTGTCGAGCTCCAGACCGAGCTAAGCCTTGACGTCTCTGGAACGACCGCCCACGATTTGATGCTTGATTAGTTTCATTGCATCCTGCGTCGAGAGTCCGGCACGGAAGCCGATCATGTTGTACGTGTAAACGTCGTTGTCTTCCAGGTACCCGTTGAGTTTGTTGAGGACGACGCGCTCCACTACCTTGCCGACGCAGGAGGTTAGAGAAATGGGCCTCAGGTTCTCGATGTTCGGGGCCTTGCCAGGCTTCGGAATGAGCACCGTGCAGGCCGACTTCCATTCTGCAGGAACCACGCCGCTCTTCCAGGACTCGTTGATCTTGTCGGTGAGAAAGACGATCAACGGGTCGTCGAGGTTTCTCAACATTCTGTTGGTGACTCCGTCCGGACCGGGCACAGACTTGTGGTTCAGCGTTAAGATGCCCTGTCTGACCTCGGCAATGGAGAAGTCTTCGTCCAGCTCGGGGCGAGGAGGGCCTCGGTAGTCCGGGAGTTGGGTCGCCGGATCCCCGTCACGCCGGACGGGCAGGTACTTCTGAATAAGCTTGGAGACGAGTACATCGACCGTGTGCGACCTGGTGGCTTTGTGAAGGGCCCGGGCAAACGTATGCTTCTGATTTGACTTGATACCCCAAGATTTGATATTGCGCATCTGTCCGTCAATGGATTCGCAGAGCTCGTCCCACTGCTGCTGGCATAGCACTTTGCAGTGGTCATCGATGATCTTGTTGAGCTCCGAGATCGTTCGGAGTCTGCGATTGCGCCTTTGACCCTTCCATCTACGGAGCAGGGCGTTTTTGGCCTCGATCAGATGGGCGAGTCTGCAGTCCATTCCCTCGACGTCGAGATCAGTTTCTACTTTCTTAGTGGCCGCGGAAGCGTCGTTGCAGATGCATTCGCACCATTTTTGGAGCCTGGTGGGTGCCCTGGCTCTCCCGGGTTCTTCCCGAATCTGGCGGAAATGGTCCCAATCGACGAACGTGAATTCCCTGACCCTACTCCGAGCCACCTTGAAGTGGGTCTCTAGAATGTAGTGACCGGGAGCGGCTGCGGCCAGATCAGCGTTGAGGCGATGCTTTCCGGGCTTGATTGGCGTCGTTGAGGGCGCAGGAGCGTTCCCCCCGTCTGCGCCTGACGAGATACAGCGTCTGGAATCTTCGCGCACACTCCTGGGTTGCCGTAAGGTGGTCGCCTTTGCTGAGCTTGCATTTGGGATCACACCTATGCTGAGCCTCGGGGTTTGATTCTCCGCATCCCCCGCAGATGGCTTCGTTGGGCGAAGGGCAGGCGTCCGAGCGGTGCCCGAGTCTGCCGCAACTATAACATACGTCTATTTCCTTGCGAAATAAAGTACACTTGACGATAATGCCACCGTACGAGACAAAATTGGGTACCTTGTTACCGTCGAATAGAACCATCACGGTGCCGGTGTTCTTGATTCATTTGGCGCCGAGCGCCGTGCGTTTTATTGGATTGACGAGTTTTTTTTTTCGATCGCCGCAAGCCCGTCGCTGAGGGAGACGCCACGGATGACGCCCTTGCACGTGCAGTGGGGGCCGGCCTCGTAAGCGCTCACCTCAAAGCGTCGATCGGTGACGGAGATGCCTGAGATACCAACGTAGCGTGCAGCGTTGTTCCTGTTGGGTTATAATAATCACCATTATATTTTGTAGAAAGTTGGGACATATCGTTTCGGTGTCCCGTGTCGCCGAATCGAGTCCGGCAGCCTGCCATATGGCGTCGGAAACCGCAGTATGTCCCAACTTGCTGATACACAGTCCTCCCCTGGGCGGCACGGTCATCTTTGCCTCCTCCTTGGGCAGCGGAGGCATCCTGCCCCTCGAATAATCTTGCTTTTAATGCCCGCATGGTCGGGGCGGCACCCACCGTTGGAACCCGCGTTAGGCTGAACCACATTGGCGCCAATCTGGTTGGCGGCCACGTTTCTCCTTCTCGCTGAAGAACGTAAAGATGCACTTCGGCTTGGGTGCTATGGGTCGAAGGAGGAAAAGACGAGGACGAAGAGGGAATAGAACAGCCGACCAGATATAAATTCTTTTATTATCGGCTCGTTCCCCATCTTCAAATATTTATTTATTTTCCTAAAATTTTTTTAGTACTCATTTATTTCTAAACTAACTTATTTTAAATTTCGATCATAATACCACCTGGTTCGTGGCCTATCCCCCACAGTGGGTTGTGCCATTGATTGAGGCATCAGCATCATCCTCATATGGTCCCGAGTCACTATCCTGGTCTTATGCATTACACCTTCCGGATTTCACACCCATATTTTTGGCTGAACTAGCAGCGATTATCTTAGCTCTGCGGAAACTTCCTTCAAATTACTCAACAGTGGTTATAGTGACTGGTTCACTGTCAGTATGCACATCGCTCACTTCATCTGCAGACGTTACTGTTGCCAATACATTTAAATTGTTAACCCCTCCTAACTTAAGTCTGGTAGGATTGGTATGGGTTCCAGGCCATCGTGGTATATTATTAAATGAAATGGCTGACACACTTGCGCGGATATCTCTTGATGAACCACTTATGATTGTCATGCCTAGTGCGGGTTATGTCACTGCGGCTAGGTTTAGAAAATTTTCACTATTACAAGATTTTACGAAACTGAAAATCCAAACGCCGGAATTTAATCGTTTGTCCTTTCGTGGGACAATAAATGGTGCCCCACACGTAAATCAGAAATATCCATAACAAAATTACGCTGCCGAATCCCACAATTAAATTTCTACCTATACAGGTCCGGCCTGGCCCTCTGTGTCCTACCTGCCTGGAATCCGAAAACATCGATCACTTTGTATTCTTTTGTCGTTGCACTAGAAATGAGAGGAAGAAATTCGAATTTTCATTGCGTAAGTTGGGTATTTCTCTAACTACTCAAAATATCCTCTCCTTCGGGGCTTCTTCAATGGGCTATAGGCACAGGAACATCTGCGTGGCCCTTTGTGACTATATCTGTGACACAAAAGGACTACCCCAGTTAATTCTCGAAATAAATTATTGGATAACTCATTAAATCGCTAATTGTTGTTGCGAAATTGTTCTAATACCACCAAAATATTTTTGCTGTTTATATACAATTACAATAATTTAAATTCTGTCTCTGCCCTGTAAATCTCTTTCCAAATTATCATAAACGCTATACTTCACCCTGATTTACTTTTTCTAGTTTCTGTTTTTCCCGTATCTCTCTTCCGTTTAACCTTTAACCGCCGGCTTCTTGGCCAATCCTCCGTAGTGGGTTAACGCCACGGATGAGGATGAAGCAAGCATACCATATCATACCATAAAGTCGACCGAGTGAACAAGTGCTGTGTCTCTGTATCCTTGTTTCCTTTACAATGGCGCAGTTGACGATGAACCTGCCTTAAGGCGTTCACACCTTAAGTGTTCCTCATACGGTTCTTCGGCGTGCCGGGTCCCTCGTTCCCGGGAACGCCGTTCACGCTTCCTCAGATATCGAGCCCGCCACCCTACAACCGTCGCAAGTACCCACTGCACCGTCCGGGGACGGTGTACAAGCCTCCTCGGCGGCTCTCGGACAGGGATGTACCGATGCCATCGTCCACGTCATCGCCGAGCTGATACAACAGCTCCAGGGTATGGCGACCGCGTTCGCGTCGGTCGGCGCTTGCATCCTGCCTGGGAACGCCGTCGACGCTTCATTGCCGCCGGCGTTCGTGGAAATACCGACGTTTCGCGGCTTTCAAGTCGACACCATCCTTTGGCTTCGCAACATCAATGCCTTGCGTGATTGCCATGCCTGGCCCGACCACGCAAGATGACTGGTTGCAGCGAAACGACTCTGCGATGTTGCCAAAGCATGGGAAAACTACGAAGGCATGAAGCAGCGGTCTTTGCCTGAATGCAGTACAGCTCTGATTGCTGCTTTCGGCCCGCTCACGTATGCCTACGACGAGCCCGGCCAGCACTGCTCTGCGGCCGGAGTTCCTCAGAAGCACCACTTTGCCGCACCAGCCGTGCCCAGTAACCAAGGCGCTCCTGAAAGATACAGCCTCGACGCTGCGGCAGGTGTACCCTGCGTCCCTCTGGCAGAAAGGTCTGCAGGGTGCCCCGACACAGCAGCCAGCTCACCGAGTGTCGCCGTCGGCTCCACCCCAGAAGGTGGGACGCGCATGGCGACCACCACTCTTGCGTCGACCCACGAACGGGCGGCGCACCACCAACCGATACCGCCGGCTCCACCATGTGCACAACCTCTGATCACGCAGCAAGTCACCGCTGCTTCTTTCACGTGGCAGTCTACGCCGGCTGAGCTGCTGCGACAAAAACCGTGCATAGCTCAAAATCCGCAGCATCTTCCTACTGTAGCTGCACCCGGGAAGGTTTTGGCAGGTTGCCTCGCAACCTGCACCACTGTAGACCCCGAACGAGAGCCATTTGTACCACCACGGGTCCTGGATTCTGTGACGGCTTCCGACACTGTACCATCACTGTCAGTGAAACAGTCACTGAAACGGCTCTCAACCACATCGACGCCGGGGCGCATGAAGGCGCCGACGCTACCACTCAGAGAGCCCGACCTGTCCACGGATCGCGGCAGGGAGACGCTTCCCGACTCGTCGCAGCCACATCGTTCGATGTCTACGCAGATGTTGGCCGAGTTCGTGGCCGTTCCCACCGCACTGAGGAGGCCTCGTTGGGGGGCATTATCATCAAAGACTTGCCCGCACGCTATAGACGCACAAGATGCGCGGGACAGTGGAGGAGACTCGGGCATTGGTAGCGGTTTTTCTTTGGTCGTGGCTGATTCGAGCGCAACGGTGGGCCTCGATCATTTTGATGTAGCGTTGCGAGGGGGCACGCGAAGGCTGAGCAGAGCGGCTGCTCATCGTGCAGGATATCCCGCCCTACGTACCCAACTATGACAGGATGGTCGTCGACGAGACGTGCGACCAGAGCGCAACAGTCATTGCCAACCCACCGAAGAGCTGCTTGCGCGCTGGACGGTCCTAATGACGACTACTTCTCACGACGACTATGTAATGGCTTTCCAGCATCAGCGCGCCTTCACAACCGCCAGGGCTATCTTCAGCAGCGTGGCCGAGTGTAATGAAGAGGAAGAGGTGCACTTGGGCCCGGGCGCTAGGACACCGGGCGCTAGGGGGCGAACGAGGAGAAGAAGACGACGAAGAGAGAATAGAATAGCTAACCCAGTAAATGGGTGCTGTGTCACTGTTCCTTTGCAATATATATATATATATATATATATATATATATATATATATAATAATAGATATATATTAAAATTTAATTACGGGGTTTTACGTGCCACAACCACGACCTGATTATGAGGCACGCCGTACGGGGGGACTCCGGAAATTTGGACCACCTGGGCGTTCTTTAACGTGCACCTAAATCTAAGTACACGGGTCTTTTCGCATTTCGCCCCCATCAAAATGCGGCCACAGTCGCCGGGATTTGATCCTGCGACCGCGTGCTCAACAGCCCAACACCATAGCCACTGAGCAACCACGGCGGATATATATATATATATAATTAAACCTCTCGATTTCTCTTGCAGCAGAGCAGACAACCTAGCGGCGGTGCAGCGGCAGAATGGTCATGCAGTTCAAGTGCACTGGCGTTATACAAGCCTGGTACACCGTATCGTGCTTCCCAGCTAACGTTAGCTCCATGTGTTCAAAGAAAAAAAAGAACAACACGGTGCAAGGTCTGACTATAAGACCTACGTTATTAGGTCGCCATCCTTTAACAGCGTAGTGACGTTAGCTGAGATAGCCCATATAATTTACGCGACACACAAAAATAATGAGTTTGGGAACTGCGTAGACCGCTGTCTTTCGGCTCATTTTCTTGCATATTCAAGAGACAGTAAAGTTCAACAAACTTTCGCATATCAAGAACACTTAACAAGCACGTGAAAAATAATCCTTACTAAGAAATCTTGACGGAGTCGTCCTGATCTTGGCACCCCACGCCTGCTTTTCAATATGCAGCGCGGACGTTCACGGCAGAGTGCCTACTTGACAGGCAACCATGAGTTACGTAGAAATCAGGGCAAAAGAACTGCAGTGGTGGGCCCATCACTTTGGTGAACAGCTTTGACAGACTTTGTACAGAGAGTGGTGACCTGGCCGCTGTCATAATATTATTAATGGCGCTGAATCCTCGTTCACAATCAGCATTTGAAACAGGTGTGCAATGAGCTGCCGTTATGAAATGTCTGAGTCGGCAAGGAACATTTTACCAACGTTTTCGACGCAGTCACTGATGCCTAGTACGACGTGCTTCTCGTTCATGCGTAGCTTCTGCGCTAGACGACGCAATTCTTATTCGTCGTAAAGGACGTCGAGATTGTAGGGTTATGATGATGCGAACATTAGTTGCCTTGCTTTATTGAAAACAGATGATCTATCCACGGGGTGAATGATGATGAGTGGGGCGAAGCTCCGGGGGATCATTCGGGTAAACCACAGCTACGGACGAGAGATAAAGAGAGCGCGCATCGGGAACGAACGCCCTTGTGCAATGCAGCGCCCCTTGCTACGGACGAGAACGAGAGGGCGCGTTGGGAACGAACGCCCTTGTGCACCGCAGCGCACCTAGCTACGGACGAGAGAGAGAGCGCGCGTCGAGAACGAACGCCCTTGTGCACCGCAGCGCCCCTAGTTACGGACGAGAAAGAGAGCGCGCGTCGAGAACGAACGCCCTTGTGCAATGCAGCGCCCCTAGCTACGGACGAGAACGAGAGCGCGCGTCGAGAACGAACGCCCTTGTGCACCGCAGCGCCCCTAGCTACGGACGAGAAAGTGAGCGCGCGTCGAGAACGAACGCCCTTGTGCACCGCAGCGCCCCTAGCTACGGACGAGAAAGTGAGCACGCGTCGGGAACGAACGCCCTTGTGCAATGCAGCGCCCCTAGCTACGGACGAGAAAGTGAGCGCGCGTCGAGAACGAACGCCCTTGTGCAATGCAGCGCCCCTAGCTACGAACGAGAAAGAGAGCGCGCGTCGAGAACGAACGCCCTTGTGCACCGCAGTGCCCCTAGCTACGGACGAGAAAAAGAGCGCGCGTCGAGAACGAACGCCCTTGTGCACCGCAGCGCCCCTAGCTACGGACGAGAAAAAGAGCGCGCGTCGAGAACGAACGCCCTTGTGCACCGCAGCGCCCCTAGCTACGGACGAGAAAAAGAGCGCGCGTCGAGAACGAACGCCCTTGTGCACCGCAGCGCCCCTAGCTACGGACGAGAAAGAGAGCGCGCGTCGAGAACGAACGCCCTTGTGCACCGCAGCGCACCTAGCTACGGACGAGAGAGAAAAACGCCGGAAGCGTTCTCCGGAAGCGGAACCGGAAGCGGAACCAGAAGTGGAAATGGAAGCGGAACCGGAAGTGGAAACGGAAGCGGAAGTCGGCTTCCGGTTATACTATACATATACATATATATGTATATATGCGTATACATACATATATGGACACACAACGCCATCTACGGGAGATACTGCCGTTTACTGCCGGGAGATACGCCGGACAACGGACACGTGACCAGGTTAGACTAAGAGGAGCTACGCCCCTAATATATATGACGCCACTTCGATTTCGCCCATCATCGGATCAATTTGAAATGATTTTCCTTTTGTCACTGAAGAGTGGCACATAGACACTAAGCACAATACCAGTTACCCAAGTTGGCCTAAAAGAGGTTCGTTGCATAGCGGCAAATACACAGTTGCACATATTGAATGACCCAAGTTCGTCCGAGGGTTAGTGTCAAACACCGTTGGCTCAGCACAAGAGCCCGATGCTCGAACCATTAGATCGTGTACTACCCATAAACCGAAGTTGGATGAAACGAGACACGGATGGCCATACAGAAAAGTGCGTGGTGTGCATGAATACTTATTGCGTTAAAAATATATTGTAACAATTTTATTATTTTTTCTGAAGAACACTACGGAAAATTTTATGTTTCTATACCATTCAGCTACCTTTACCTTTAATTCGCACTGTATTCAAATGGCACTTGATTGTGTGCCGAAAATTACAGCATTTAAGGGAAGTTCACTGAAAGCTCTTGTAAGCGTCGAAAGTTGGCTGCATCGCCAGAAATGTAGCGAGGGGTTTGACATATTGACACGTGTACTTGTTTATCTTCCTCGCCTGACCACGTTTCACCATCTAAAAAATGCTGTCGCTCAGCGCCAGTACGTGCCTCTATGTACCGGAAATTTCTCGAATGTTATCGATGGTTCTGTCCGCTGTCTGTCATCACCGAAGCTTTTGTAATCTGATTGCATGTATGCGCGACGTGAATTCTGTAGTACTTTCTGGAAGACACACGGGCACCACGATTACTGTGCAACCATAGAGAAAGGAATTCAACAAGAGCGGACACTCCCATAGAGCCCAGCGGCCGAATTGACTGCAGCGCGCCAAGCGGTCGGCATCAATCACTCCCGTTTTCTGTTTTGAGTGCGCGTATTTTGAACGCTAGCTAGCACGCCGGTTGCGCCGTTTTTTTTTTCTTCGTTTTGCTCGACCGCGCAGGGTCTCCGTGCGGAATCGGTTTATTTCCTAAAAATGATTGCGAACGATCATGTCAAGTCCCATCGAATCTGTGCCACGTGCAATTTCACAGAGTAGACGCAAGACCCCTTGTGAAAGGAGGAAAGATTTATTTTGATCTATATAAAAGCATGTTCCGCGCTTTTTCTGCGTGCATACAACGTTGTGACCCAGGTAAGCAGTGGTTCCCGTATGAAGCTCCACTGGACGGCATCAGCTGAAAAAAAGGTTAATTGCAAGAATGTTACATTTAAAACCATTTAACAGAATGTTACAAGCCTGTGTTATTTTGGTATCCAGACATATCAATACTGCGTTTAAGCGAAACGTGCGAAAGCGGTGAATGGGCAGCGTTACGAGCAAAAGTAATTCGCTTTTACATACATGGCGTAGAAAATACCCGACTCATCCCAAACAATACCATAAAATATGAAAACATCCGATTTCCAAGCATTCCCCAATTTCCGGGCATGATTTTCTGCACTCTAGCAGCATAAATACACGGGCGACTTCGCGTTTCCAAAACACACAGACGGACGCAACAGAAGCTTCCAGCCGGACCATGCTAGACGTTCGCAGAATGCCTTCTACTCGCACTCAAGACAAATGCGTGGGTGCAAAGCCTGTTTTCAGTCCTTTAGAAGACAGAATTTTCGAATTACAAGCTTCTGATATGTTCCTCGGCGTTATCGTTTGCGCGTTCCGCAGGCGCCAGCAACACGCTCCCATGTCATCACTCTCGGCAATCGCCCATCGCGTTTTCGACAGGCGTGAGTACCGAAAGACGGTATATGTTGTAGCGGGGCCACAAAAAACGTCACAAGCTTGTCCCTCTAAGATTCATTACATGCCAAACTTTGTCACCACGACCGAACTGCTTATCGCTGCGTCACAGCGCGCTGTGCGGTCAGCGTACTTCAACAGAACAAAAATAAGTTACAATATTACCCTAGGATGCGTCGGAAACATGTCCCAGCAGGATTCAGTAACTCAAATTAACTGCGCCAGGACGGCTGAGCGGTTTTTCGCTAAGTCTCAGTCCCGTGCCGTGAGCCTAATTGCGTCGTAGACTGTGAAACAAAATTTCTCACCTTGCCGTAGT
The DNA here is from genome assembly GCF_013339745.2 of Dermacentor silvarum. Taxonomy (NCBI): domain Eukaryota; kingdom Metazoa; phylum Arthropoda; class Arachnida; order Ixodida; family Ixodidae; genus Dermacentor; species Dermacentor silvarum. The sequence continues at coordinate 39,095,774 of NC_051155.1, read as the reverse complement.
CCAATAGTGCAGTGGTGTCTTGTCGCAGTGCAGAAGGAACGCAAGAATGTACCGGGAGCCCAAGAAATCAGGCTACATTAAAAAAATCACAGTATATCCACGAAGTGAATGATGATGAGTGGGCGAAGCACCGGGGGATCATTCGGGTAAACCACAGCTACGGACGAGAGATAAAGAGAGCGCGCGTCGGGAACAAACGCCCTTGTGCACCGCAGCGCCCATAGCTACGGACGAGAAAGAAAGAGAGCGCGCGTCGGGAACGAGAGAAAGAGAACGCGCGTCGGGAACGAACGCCCTTGTGCACCGCAGCGCACCTAGATACGGACGAGAGAGAAAAACGCCGGAAGCGTTCTCCGGAAGCCGGAAACTGGCTTCCGGAAGCGGAACCGGAAGTGGAAACGGAAGCGAAACCGGAAGTGGAAACGGAAGCGGAAGTCGGCTTCCGGCTATACTCTACATATACATATATATGTATATATGCGTATACATACATAGCGGTCTCTATGCCAACCAGACCTACGGACTTACGCCATCTAGTGAACACTTCATAAAACTAGAGGTGGCTACATACTACTACCACGGCCACTAGATAAAAAAAAGGTGCGGCCTGCCGCGTGCATCGAAAACGGTGTGATCCGCCGCGGCGCCACACGTCGGGGGCTGTTGTCTGGCATCGTCATAGCAAATGCGCCAGGAACGCGCTTGGAACGCCGTCGCGCTTGCCGCCCGACGGCGCGTTCCATCGCCGATGACTAGCGCCGTTCGGCCCAGCCAAGCGGTCGACAATGCAACTATGGCTGTCACATTCGCTCCCATTGCAACGCGCCCGACGCGGCAGGCCGCACCTTTTTTTTTATCCGGCGGCCGTGCTACTACTACTACTACTACACTAAGGGTGTTTATTAGGCGGCGATTGAAGCAGCGCAAGAGCGACAGTCCAAAAAGCGCAGCACGGACTCTCAGCACAAGCGGCGCTCGAGAGCCGAAGAAGACGACCCACTAGAAGGCGCTGGAGCGGACGACCCACTTCAAGGCGCTGGAGCGGACGACTCACTTCAGAGTTCCAACGCTTCGCTACAATTACCCCGGGTGTGAAAAGGGAGCCGCCCGGCGACTTAACAGGTTGTCACCAGGAGTGGGTCATGGTATATCTTGAGGCGCTCCACATTGACGATGTCGCGCCCTCGACGGCGCATGTCCGAAGATGGTTCAACGGGTTCGATAAGGTAATTGACTGGAGACGTGCGTTCGACGACACGGTAGGGGCCGTCGTATTTGGGCAGTAGTTTCGAAGAGAGTCCTATTGCGGTGGTAGGGACTGAGAGCCAGACGAGCGTCCCAGGGGAAACGTGGGCGCAGAAGTGGTGCTGTCACCGCGGATGCTCTTCTGCCGCTCTTGTTCATTTGCAGTAAAGGTCCGGGCAAGGTCGCGACACTCTTCAGCATGTCTGGCTGTGGCAGATATAGGCGTATACTCAGATGTGTCTGGCCTGTAGGGAAGGATCGTGTCGATCGTGTGCGACGGGTGGCGGCCGTACAATAAGATGAATGGTGAGAAGCCAGTAGTACTCTGAGGGGCGGTATCGTAGGCGTAGGTGACGAAGGGCAGAATGGCATCCCAATTTGTGTGGTCGGCGGCGATGTACATTGAGAGCATGTCGCCGAGCGTGCGGTTAAATCGCTCTGTGAGACCATTTGTCTGTGGGTGGTAAGCAGTAGTTTAGCGGTGAACGACGTGACACTCTTTGAGGATGGCTTCGACGACTTCCGACAAGAAGACACGGCCTCGATCGCTGAGTAGCTCCTGGGGTGGACCGTGACGTAGTATGAATCGGTGGAGCAGGAAGGAGGCCACATCTCGTGCTGTAGTCGCTGGAAGGGCGGCTGTTTCGGCGTATCGCGTGAGATGGTCAACAGCGACGATGGCCCAGCGGTTACCAGCCGACGTCAGAGGAAGAGGTCCGTATAAATCAATGCCAACGCGCCCAAACGGCCGGTTAGGACAAGGTAAAGGATGTAGACCTGCTGGCGAGAGGTTCGGCGAAGATTTCCGGCGCTGACAATCGAGGCAGGAGCGAACAAATTTCTGGACGTACTGGTACAATCCCCGTCAAAAGTACCGTTGTCGAATTCGGTAGTAAGTTTTGTATACCCCAAAGTGTGCACACTGCGGATCAGAGTGGAATGATTCACATATTTGAGAACGGAGACTGCGGGATACTGCCAGTAACCACTGGCGGCCGTCGGCGCTGTAATTGCGTCGGTGAAGTAGCTCGTCGCGAATGGCGAAATGGTGGGCTTGACGACGCAAAGCGCGAGTGGGTGGTGTTGCCGACGGATCAGTGAGTAAGTCTATCAGCGAGACAATCCATTGGTCCTTGCGCTGTTCTGTAGCGATGGTGTGAAGGTCGATGGAAGAAACGGCCAGTTGAGTTCCTGAGCAGCGGGCGTTGTCATCGGGTAAGGGGGAGCGCGAGAGGGCGTCGGCATGTTTGCGTCCGTTGCGGTAGAGCACGCGGACGTCGTAGTCCTGCAGACGAAGTGCCCAACGGGCGAGACGGCCTGAGGGATCCTTCAATGACGACAGCCAGCAGAGTGCATGGTGGTCAGTAACGACATCGAACGGGCGGCCATGCAATTAAGGGCGAAACTTCGTAACGGCCCAGATGATCGCCAGGCATTCTTTTTCGGAGACGGTGTAGTTGGCCTCGGCTTTAGTAAGCGTACGACTTGCATACGCCACGACATATTCAGGGAACGCTGGCTTGCGCTGCGCAAGGACAGCGCCAAGGCCAACACCGCTGGCGTCCGTGTGTACCTCTGTTATACTCTGAGTTACTTGTTCAGTTATGCAGAACCAACTAGCCCAACAATTAACTATTCTAAAATACATTTCTCGTACATTGGGCCCTTCCTTTTGTGTGTATCCTCAGCAGTCTTCGGTAGCGCTTGTCCTTGTTTGTCCCTTTCTTGTTTCTGTCTTTTATATTGCGCTGAGTTACTTGTTCAGTTATGCAGAACCAACTAGCCCAACAATTAACTATTCTAGAATACATTTCTCGTACATTGGGCCCTTCCTTTTGTGTGTATCCTCAGCAGTCTTCGGTAGCGCTTGTCCTTGTTTGTCCCTTCTTGTTCCTGTCTTTTATATTGCGCTGAGTTACTTGTTCAGTTATGCAGAACCAACTAGCCCAACAATTAACTATTCTAGAATACATTTCTCGTACATTGGGCCTTTCCTTTTGTGTGTATCCTCAGCAGTCTTCGGTAGCGCTTGTCCTTGTTTGTCCCTTTCTTGTTTCTGTCTTTTATATTGCGCTGAGTTACTTGTTCAGTTACCTCTGTAGGGGCCGTAGGGTCGTAGTGGCGTAGTATGGGAGGAGACGTCAACAAACGACGGAGCTTTGCGAACGCGTCCTCGCACGCTGACGACCAAGAGTTGAGGGGCCCCTTACTGCCAAGGAGCTTCGTCAATGGCGATATAATAGTGGCGAAGTTTCGAATGAAACGTCGAAAGTAGGAACATAGACCTACGAAACTGTGCAGTTCTTTGACGGACGTAGGTCTGGGAAACTCGGCTACGGCCCGAAGCTTGGCTGGATCTGGGAGAATGCCATCTTTGGACACGACGTAGCCCAGTATTGTCAGCTGCCGTGTTGCAAATCGGCACTTCTTTAGGTTCAACTGTAAGCCGGCGTTGTTCAAACGCGTCAAAACTTGCGGGAGGCGTTGAAGATGCGTGGAGAAGTCCGGAGCGAAAACGACGACGTCGTCGAGGTAACACAAGCACGTGTGCCATTTCAGGTTGCGCAAGACGGTATCCATCATGCGCTCGAAGGTAGCGGGCGCATTACACAGTCCGAACGGCATGACGTTGAATTCGTACAAGCCGTCGGGCGTGACGAAGGCTGTCTTCGGTCGAGCGTCCTCAGCGAGAGGGACTTGCCAGTACCCTGAGCGCAAATCGAGCGATGAAAAGAATTCAGCTCCTTGGAGGCTGTCAATCGCGTCGTCTATTCGTGGCAGCGGATAGACGTCCTTGCGGGTTATCTTGTTGAGCCGTCGGTAGTCCACACAGAACCGTACGGAACCGTCCTTCTTCGCAACAAGAACAACCGGAGACGCCCAGGGACTGTTTGATGGTCGAATAACATCCCGTCGAAGCATGTCGTCGACTTCCTCGTTAATTACTCGACGCTCTGCAGGAGAGACGCGATATGGACGTTGCCGCGGTGGCGGTTGGGAGCCAGTGTCGATGCCATGCGTGACAGTGGACGTGCGGCCCAGGGAAGTCTGCGCGACATCGAAAGATGGGCGAAATTCTTCCAACAGGCACAGAAGCTGTGAACGCTGGACTGGCGTAAGTTTTTCATCGATGGAGGAGCCAATACATCTTCGAGTGATGAATCCGACTTCGAAACAGCACTGAGCGTACAGGAGCTGGGCCAGTGCGTGTCATCCGGTACGTCGACTACTTGTGCGTCTTCGAGGGGTTCCACTCTGCCGAGACATTCCCCGCGCAGCAATGTGACAGTATATGGAGATGGATTGCTAACAAAAATAGCGCTGTCACCGTGAGTGATTTGCACTGTCGCAAAGGGCACCAACAATCCTTTCTTAGTGCGAATGCGGTCAGATGGCGAAAGGAGTGCAATTGTGTCGCAGAGACCGTCGCAGTACACTGACACAGCCGCTGACGCGTTCGGCGGCACTTGGGTATCATCTGTGACGAGTATCTTGTGCGAAAGCGACGGTCTGTCTGCCGGCGTCATCTCTGAGAACGGCGAGAGTTCTATTTCGGCGGGTGTGCAATGAATGACGGCGTTGTGGCGGGAGAGAAAATCCCATCCCAGGATGATGTCGTGCGAGCATGCAGGAATGATGATGAATTCGACGGCATACATGGCGTCCCGAATGACGACGCGAGCTGTGCATACTGCTGTCGGGTGAATACTGTGGGCGCTAGCCGTACGAAGGGATAGCCCCGAAAGTGGCGTCGTCACTTTTCGTAGGAAACGGCTAAGTGTGGCGTCCATAACGCATACGGCGGCTCCAGTGTCTATACGGGCAGATGCGCGAACACCGTCTACAAACACGTCTATTATGTTCGATGGTCGCTCCTGAGGGGTTTCACAGTTCGATAGCGTCGCAGCCCTTTCCTCGCGGGCTGCGACGACTAGTTTTCCCTTTCCCGTGCGACCTGACGCGGCCGCATCGGCGACAATGAGCGACGTCGTGGAGACGGCGAACGGCGGGTAGAATGAGCTGGGCGGAACGTCGGTGACACAGGCGGCGGTGGTTCGTAATTAGGGCGGCTGGACTGGCTCATGACGGGTGATGCGACTCGAGGCGACTGCACGCGATGGCAAAAACATGCAACATGGCCGGCGTAACCACACGCAAAGCATATGGGACGGTTGTCGGAAGTGCGCCAACGGTTTGCCGGAGAGGTTCCCACCCATGGCTCAGGACGCGATGGACGTAGCGGCTGCTGATATGGCTGTATGGTGGGCTGCAGACGGAGCCTAGTGACATCAGCGTACGTAGGACTGAGGCCCAGGGACGGCTTCGGCGTAACGAAACGGAGCAGCCGCAGCGATTGGTTGGGCTGGCCTGGCGACAACTTGAGCGTAGCTAAGTGGCGCTGGTGCCGGAGGGCGCTGGTGATATTCGGGCATGACTTCGGCGATTTCCTGCTCAATCACTCGGCGGAGGGGAGGCGGGAGTGTGGTTGATTGCTGTTCCACATGCTTCGGGTGAGCTAAGGGCAGCAGAGAGAGCTGGCGTGCGATTTCTTCGCGCACAAATGTCTTCATTTCTGCCAGCAAGGAGGTGTGGTCAGAAACAGTTGACAAGCCAGCGAGATCTGCGTCCCATGCTGGCGGCCGACGGGTCAACGACCGCTGCCGGCGTAGCTCCTCATAACTCTGGCACAAAGTTATTAGCTCTGCCACCGTGCCAGGATTTTTGGCGAGGAGCATGGTGAAGGCGTCGTCGTCGATGCCCTTCATGACATGTTTGATCTTATCCAACTCGGACATGGTCGCGTTTGTTTTCTTGCACAAGTCCAGAATGTCCTTGGCCTGCTGAGCGCGTTCGCGCAAACGCTGTTCTGCTTGCAGCTTACAAACAGCAGGGCGGCCAAATACGTCGATAATGGCAGTCTTGAAAGCGGACCAGGTCGGGAAATCGGTTTCGTGGTTGTGGTACCACAGACTTGCTACGCCCGCCAGGTAAAAGACCAAGTTGCTCAATTTGGCTGACTCGTCCCATTTGTTGGGTACACTCACCCGCTCGTAGATAGCGAGCCAGTCCTCCACGTCGGTGCCATCCGCGCCAGTGAAGATAGGTGGGTCGCGTTGACGAGGGACACCGGGACAGGCGGGGGGTGCGGGAGCAGGCGTTTGCTGGGAGGCGTCTTGTGGCATGGTAGATGGTAGTGCACGGGATCGAAGCTCCAGGGGCATCGAAGGGGTTTCGGAGCAGTTGTGAGGGTACCTAGCACCTCCACCAATTTATAAGGGCGTTTATTAGGCGGCGATTAAAGCAGCGCAAGAGCGGCAGTGCAAAAAGCGCAGCACGGACTCTCAGCACGAGCGGCGCTCGAGAGCCGAAGAAGACGACCCACTAGAAGGCGCTGGAGCGGACGACCCACTTCAGAGTTCCAACGCTTCACTACACTACTACTACTACTACTACTACTACTACAGAGGAGGAAACGACCCACACCCTAAGGAGCTTCGCCCCTAAAAGGAGACAGACGGGTCGCCGCGGGTGAGCGCTCAAACGCGCCCGCAACCGCCCTCGCTTGCCTCGAGGGAGTGTCTGGCGGATGACGCATGCATCTGGCGCGTCATTGGCCTGTCGCTAGGTAAGGCAAGAAAAATTAGTCGCAAAGTTTAAATCTGTAGCGGCAGCAGCACCGGCGTCGCATCATAATTACGTACACGCTCGTGTCTGCACGAGGCACGAGCGGTGGCACGCACCGGCACAGGCTAGCGTTCCGAGACAGATTAAAAATGCTACTTTAAGAGATCGGGTGTCGGTTTTTCCTCTCCCGCGAGAGCCTGAGACTTTACCGGTCTACGTGGTCGCTCGTCGGCACAGTTTGGTGACCTCGGACGTGATACTGCCATACGCTCCTGTAGTAGAGATGACCATGGACCAGACCAACGCTACGAGAGTTCAAGGCCACGTCGACGAACGCGGTGAGCCCTCCTGTTCGGCCATCGCCGTCCGCCTCCCACAGTACTGGTGCCAGCATCCCTCGGCGTGGTTTCTTCAGGCCAAATCGCAATTTCAAATCGCTGGTATCCGCTCTCAAGCCTCATTCATTACGCCGTTACAGCGCTCTAGCCTGCCGCCATTGACGAAGTAGCAGATTTGTTGAACGCCCCTTTGTCTACAACCTCCTATGACGATCTCGAGGCAGCCCTGCTACAGCGCACAGCAGCTTCACAGCGTTCTCGCAACCAGCAGCTTCCGTCCGCTGAAGAACTCGGCGAGCCACGCCCTAGTCAACTTGTTCGCCGATGAGGCAGCTGCTCGGAAACATCGCGAGTTCCATCGACGATGCGCTGTTGCGCGAATTGGTTTTGCAACGACTACCGGCTAACATGCAGATGGTCGTGGCGACAGCCTCAACAATGGATCTTACCGGATTGGCCGCTTTGGCCGACAAAGTCATGGAAGTAGCCACCCCAACCATCGCAGCCCCGACATCGTCCCTGGGTGACAATGCAGCCGCCCTGCGAACCCTTCTCTGCTCTTCAGCCGCGCAATCTCCGCTCGACTCCTTGAGTGAGCGCCTGGAACGCATCATCTGTGGAGCGGAAAATCGCCGCACGTCATCTGGACGCCTAAACAGCCGTAGTTCCAACAAATCAAAACGCACGGGCACCCGCAATGAGAGAGAGAGAATAAACTTTATTAAAATATCGTTATCAGTTGTGCCTCGAAGGTGGAGCCCTTAGTCCGGGGCCCCATAGGTAGCAGCCACCGCCTCGGCACGGTCGACCAGCCATTGCTGGCCAGTCGCCGTCGCGTCGATCAGCCGCTCCTCCGAGGAGGTGAGGGTGGGGTTTGGAACGGCAGGGACGTGGGGAATGTCTTGGCAAAGCCAGACCATATGCAGTAGGGTGGGGCGGTCACCACAGTGTGGGCATTGAGCTGGACCACGGGAGGGGTAGAGGTAGGAATAGAAAAGGGGCGTCGGGAAAGTATTCGTTTGTAGTTGTCACCAACAGACAGCCTGTCGGCGAGCAAGGGAAGGATGAGGTGGGGGGTATTGTTGCCGAGTTAGTCGTATCTCAGCAAGTTGGGATGCGTACGAGAAAGGTTGTGGTCGGATGATGGCAGAGCGATCCCCAGCGGCTCGGTGTGAGAGTTCTCGGGCCAGCGCATGAGCGCGCACATTACCGGGGATCGCTGCGTGCCCAGGCACCCAGACCAACCGAAAAGTATGCGAGGTGGATGACAGAAAGGACTTCAGTATGGACGTGGTAGTAGGATGTAAAGTGTTGAAAAGAAAACGCCGACAAGCTGCCTGGGAGTCTGTGAGAATTGGGGGTAGAAGGAGGGAGAGAAGAGGTAGAAAGGATTGCCCTAGCAATCACGCAATGAAACATCACCTAATACGTCTGGCGTTTGCTACTACCACTGCCGTTTTGGAAACGACGCTCGTCACTGTCGGCGTCCCTGCGCTTGGCAGGGAAACAGGCCGGCCGACCACTAACGGCGACGAGTGGTCCGGCCCAACATACAAGTCGCCTTTTCTACGTGACGGACAGAGTTACGGGACAACGGTTCTTAGTCGACACAGGAGCTGACGTCAGTATTCTCCCCGCCCACCACTCCGACCGAAAAGGGACACCTGTGTCGTTTTTTCAAGCCGTCAACGGCAGCAGGATTCCAGTTTTCTCGTCACGCTCCATCATGCTAAACCTTAGCCTCCGACGAGCGTTCCGCTGGATTTTCCTGGTTGCAGACGTCCGTCTTGCAGGTCATTGGAGCCGACTTCTTGCATAACTACGGACCCTTTGTCGACGTTCCACGACGCCGTCTCATCGACTCCGTGACCCAGCTATCCGTTCCGGGCGTCTCATCATCAGACACATCGCCGATCTTGAATAAATAAAAAGTTATTTAATGGATATTGCTAGTTAGCGCCATGGATATTGTATACTGTCTTAAAAGTCCCACTTATCGCGTAATCCCCGTGAACACAGAAAGGTGGGCTGTATGCTCCATACAAATATATGAAATGTGTTTGTTCAATATCACCCATAATATATTGTACCTGTAGGTTGTGGTAGAGAATAAGATAAAATGAAAATTTTATGCATGTCCTCTTTCTTGCCTTTGCAGGGAATTCTCCTTTGAGGCGGGCGTTGTGTGCAGCCGACGCGATGATATTTTTTATATTTCATTGTACATTTCTATGGATCAAGTTTATTCCTTCGGGAACTGCGGGAATTTCCAACTCAAAGGGTATGTTTTTCGGTGATCAGTTTTCACCAGCTAAAAAATGTTAAAAGTTGTCGCTCAGTGCAAGACGTGCCTTTCTGTGTCGGAAGTTTCTAGATTGTTATAGCTTGTTATATATATTGTCCGTGTTGCCACTGGGACTTCGGGTAATCAAACTGCATGTGCGACGCGAATAATGTTCTGCATTGTTGAATACCAGCGATCATGCTGGAATGTTCGACGAGTCATGTACAAATAGCCAACGCGCTTGATGAGCACTTCAGATTTTGACAATCGATGCATGTGCTTGTTACTGTCGTTCTGCCCGAGTGTAACTTGTTTTCATGGGCAAGGGTTTATTTATTTATTTCTCTATTTATTTCATACGTGTGACCAAAAACGCACAAATACAAAATATAACATAGCAAAACATTACGCAAAATGGAACCAACACCAATTAACAATACTTGTCACTACTTAACAGTACGTAACATGGGAAAATATTACGCAAAATGGAAATACAACAACAAATATTAGTACGTATGAAGGCTCTAAGTTACAGAAAATTGGCTGTTGTGCTTTCCATTCTAATACAGTACACGGGAAAAGGAAAACTGAAAAGCGTTAGTCTTACGAAAATACTAGGTTAAAGAATGGGCTTGATGATATCGTGTACGTCTTGTGGACAGTTTGTCAAGTAGTCTTCAATCCATGCAATAAATATATCTGGCAGATTATTGTCCTTAAGTTTCGTAATTAGTTTGGGATGAATAGCTTTGTCGAATGCCGTAATAAAATCAAGGAATATGACGTCCATTTTACCATTCTTATCCAGAGTTTTGCCATTCTGAAAGCCCTGTTGAAAGTTACTTATTGTAGAGTTGTGTTCAAGGAATTGCGCAATGCGTTTAGATATCGCATGTTCAAGCACTTTATAAATTCGTGATGTTAATGAGATAGGACGGTAATTTTCTAAGAGCAATGGTTGCCTTTCTTAAAGATGGGAACAACACGAGCCCTCTTCTAATCACTATAGGTAGTTTCGCAGTTAACAGTGAGCATCAAAACAGCCTAATGGCAAAATGAGCAATAATTTCTGCATAACGGCGAAGAAATACTCGTATATTAGGTATGTTGTCTGGAACACAAGATGATTTTGTGTTCATGTTCCAAATCGTTGAAACAACACCGGAGTATTATATAAAGTCAACGTCAGTGGGTTCAAACACTCTTTGGTGGGGCCTGGTAAGATTGATCTTAGCAAAGAATCTATGAAAAAAAGTTGTTAAAATGCTCCGCAATGATTTTCAGGTCGGTAACTGTTTTTACATTAACCAATATCTGTGATACCTGCCTCTTGCAGTCGCTCAGGAAGTTCCAAAACTTAGTAGGGTCGTTTTTTTTAGTTTGGTAGGGTACTTTTATAATAAAAACGCTTTGATTAGCGCAAAACGCTTAGTAAATTTAGTTAAGTTCATGAATAACAACGGATCGTGGGTTACTCTTTTTCAGTCATTTTAATTGGCGTTTTAAATGGATAATTTTACGCGTAATCCAAAGCGTGCTTTCAACAATCTTGTTACATCTGATCGATACTAAAGTGTTTATGCTTTGATGGCACATTTCAGAAGATCGGTTCTATAACGCATCAACATCGCCTTCATTTTCAATAAAATCAGTGTAACAACTTTCCATGTGTTCTGCAGTAGAGGCATCGTTAGATATTGAGTAATCTTTGAAGCTTTGTACGCAATAAAGAGCTGGTTACTATGGCTAGCTTAACAAAGTGCTAGCTTACCCATTAGAAAGCTGGCTCCATGAGTGGCGATTGCGCCATGGTGTAGTTGTTCATCACGGCAACGAGACAACAGAGGTCATTGCAGAGTAACTTGCTTTGAGGGGAACAGCTTGATTGTCTGAGAAATGCGGCAGTTCTAGCTATTTAGTTGCTGGCAGTTTTAGTTATTAGTTAGTTATCTAGCCTAAATAGAATTGTTGATCCTATTGGGCTGAAAATTTTCAAGCAGTTGGAGGTCGAAGAGAAATGTGCAAGCTAACCGCAGTCAGTGTTAGTGTTCAGCGAGCTGCACTCAATCTGCTCTAGATATGCAGTGTGAAAGAACAAAAGAAATAGTTGCACAGGGCGACCGCTGACTGATGATATTTTATTCATAATAAAATCAAGCGCACACACATGTGCTTTTTCGTTACTTCCAAGATATTTTATCACAAATATAGTAGAATCCGGCCTGATCAAGTGCATCATCTCAAGTATTGGATATTTCATGCGTGCTACACGTCAACGGTTAGGTGACGGGAATAACTTCCTCGTGTACGTTTTACCTATGAATATAGCACACATGTTAAAGTCCCTAATTGCCGCCGAGCAGTAATGAAATCATGTCTCTTTATCAGAAATCCTAAGGCTCAGCGCCCCTGACGAGGTACCATATTTACTCGAAAATAGGTCAAGCCCTATATATTGTGCTCTCCGAGAAATAAAAAAAAACACTGTCAGCCCTTCCACTGTGGCGGAGATGGAAGAATACGAAAGCTGTACTATGGTGGGAATTATGTATTTCCAATTATGACTAATAAGGTTGATAATGTAATTGGTTATTTGAACTATTAAAGAATGAGATGCATATATGATCCGGTGGTTTTCATTTATTTAGTGACCACAGGCACCATGGCCTTGTTGTCGCTGCGGTACAACGCCATACGGTGTACGGCAATGGTTGGCGCGTTCTTCATAAACACGTCACTAACGCCGCGCGCGTTCAGCGCGAATGCAGGAGAAACGCCGCAGCTGTCGACAACAGTTGTGCGCGTTGTTTGTGTGACCGCACACAACCGCTGTCAGAACGCTGGCTACGTGAAGGAACGGCTAAATGCCGTTGTCGAGAGACGCCGCGTAGGGGCCAACGCGAGCGGATGCCTGCAACGTCGGCTCCGGCACACGGTACGTGCTGCTCCTACCCAATCTCTCCTACGGCCACTAATCTGCTCGAGAAGCGACATAAGTGCCTAAGGAAGACAGGGAAACCGCCCATTCCGGGTGAAATCGGACCTTTTTTGTGCTGAGAACGATTATCGGACCGAGACGCTCAGCTGCCCAGTTAAGCCTCACCCGGACTCTACCTCTCCGCCGGCACCACCGGCAACGCCAGCCATTATGATGGATGTAACGGTTGAAGGCCACACCATAACCGCACAAGAGCTCCAGTCAGACGATTGGACACCAGTGCTGTATAAAGCCTACGCCTCCCGACCAGCCAGTTCGCCGAAACCACCTCACCACTCCGGCAACGCTACCTCCGAGGCAGCTAACCCGAACGCCAGGAACGCGGCGCAAGACGCAACAGCCGCCACCCGCAGCGGCAAGACGCCGGCCCGCCTACCACCTGCGACCAAGGAGACGCGCCTCACAGTGCAGCGTAGCAAGCAGCTGCCACCACTCCCACCCAACGCTATTCGAGTGGTCGTTCGCCCGCGAGGTGAACTACGACTTCTAGACGTCCCAACTCCTCGACTTACGAAAGCAGTGCAGACCCAGCTCCGAATCCCTCTACCGGACGACTTCTGCCTGCGCACCCACCCGACCAACAATACTTTCACCATGGCAACAACACACTTCCCAACAGCCGAGACTCTCAAGACGCTAACCTCCCTCGCAATTGGAGACCAAACCTACCCTTGCACGGCTTACGTGGCACCCCCACCGGGGGCTACCAGAGGAGTCATCACAAACGCCTATGACGACGAGACCCCAACGCAAATCTACCAAGACTTGGTCAGAAGAAATCCGGAGTACACCATACTAGCAGCCCGACGCATGGGAAAGACGCACTCCATCCTAATCACCTTCGACGCAAACGCAGTCCCGCACTCCATCAAGTACATGGGAGCCATCAACCGCTGCACCCTATACCGCGGCAGTCCGGATGCCTGTACCAATTGCAGACAGCCGGGTCACCGTCACGACGTATGCCCAAGCCCCAAGACCAATCTTTGCCCCCGCTGTGGAACACAGCATTCGCAACAAGACCCTCCTTGTACGCCCAAATGCATTCTGTGTGAGGGCCCTCATCTTACCGGCACGGGATCGTGCAAGGGACACAACCTTCACCAGCCAAGGAAACAGCCAAGCCACCCAGAAACGCAGCAGCAGGAATCGGTCCCACCCAGGGACAGTTTTCCCCAATTGTCATCAGGACCCACCCAGCCCAACCAACACAAGCAAGCCTGGACAGAGCCATTGAAACAAGCCTGGAACACGCCCCTTTCTTCTCACAAGCACACGACATCCATGACAGTGAATCCCAGTTTACAACACGCCCTGGCGAAATCCCAGGAGGAGGCAGCGGCAGCCAAAGCAGAAGCTACAGCAGCCCGAGCAGAAGCCGCCGCTCTTCGACAATGCATCGCTAAACTGGAAGCCCAGATAAGTGCTCTTGCCACTGGATCTCCCATTTCACCTACCCCCGCTCCAACCGCACCTCAACCTCCTCCCCTTAACCCACCCAACGACCATACCTTGCCCAGCCACTCCAACCCTACTTCCTCTCCTGATTCGCTAGCAATGGAGGCTGACACGGAACCCTCTACAAATTCAACCACATGCACAACGCCACCTCCCTCCACCCCCCTCTCACTAGACGACATTCCAACCCTGCTTGAGTCCTTTGCTGCTCGCTTTGAGGCAAAATTGCGGGACGCTGTCACTCACATCAACCAGGAATGTGCAACCCTCAAAGACGCGGTTATTAACATAACACAAGACAATGCTGCTCTTAATCACCGATTCGACGTGCTATCCCAAGGGTTTTCTGACCGCTATAGCGATCTTGAGTCCCGGCTCAATTCTTACGCAACCCGCCTCACAAAGCTGGACTCCACCCCAAGTAGACGTAAGAAGCCTAAAGCAGCTGAAGGACAGGACAACCCTATCCCTACCACAGCTCACGACTCCCACCCCCCAGTTATCACGACTCCCAACCCCCAATCGACTCTCATGCATGATGGCAGCTCCAAACCGTAATCTTACTCTCTGGCAGTGGAACTGCCGGGGCTTTGGCCAGAAGCGTCATGTGGTCCACCAACTGCTGTCCTGCGCTACAGGACCCGACATCCTTGCCCTGCAGGAGCCCTCCAACCCACTCACCCTCCCCGGCTATACTCCTATTCTACCCACATCCCCCCCGCCCAGTCGGGTAGCGTTTCTAGTTAGCCGCTCAATCACCACCATTTCCCATTCCCTAGCGATTCAAGACATTGATCACCTTCTAATTGAGCTTGTGCCACAACACGTTCGAACGAATAGTATCTTCGTCTTGAATGTATACAGCCACCCTAAATGCCTACAAAGCAACTTCGAACGCCTTTTTACTCTTGCGAAGCGCATAGCAAACAAGTGCCCCTTACTCGTCGTAGGAGACTAACGCCCCGCATACGGCCTGGGGTTACCAGCACGACACACCGAAAGGACGTCGGGTGTGGCTAGCAGCGCAACAGACCGGTCTCTCCCTTCTTACCGACCCTACCTCTCCTACACGCACGGGAAACAGTGTCTGTAAAGACACTACACCAGACCTTACATTCGCACATCGCCTCCCTCACGCCACATGGTGCAACACACAAGAGAATCTGGGTAGTGATCATAGCATCATCGAAATTCTCTTAAATGCTCAACTACCCCGCAAACCTCCCAGAGGCTCCACTTTCACGAAGTGGGACTCTTTCCGATCATGTAGAGCAGCCCGCACCGTCGTCCCCATCACGGACATCACCGACTGGTCCAAACAATTAGAAAGTGATGTTCGATCCGTAACTCGTCCCCTACGAGAGGACTGCCCAAGCGACACAGTTGACTCCCGCCTCCTGCATTTATGGGAAGCTAAAGCAGGCCTAGAACGACGCTGGCAAAGGCAGTGCTGGAACCGAACACTTAGACGCCGCCTCGCCCGTCTCAACAAAGAGATAGAGACGCACGCGGCGACTCTTTCACGACAAAACTGGGAATCACTATGCAACAAGCTAGATGGCAATATGAGTCTACCTCAGACCTGGAACCTCTTTAGGCACTTGATAGACTCCACTCAATCTAAGACCACACAAAGACACAACCTCACCAAACTCATACATACTTCCGATACACCTCCACCGGAATTCCACCAAGAACTTCGAAATCAGTACTTCCCCACATACCGTCCTGTAAGACACCCCGACTATACAGGCCCCGCTAACGACCTCCTTGACCAACCCATTACAGAAGCAGAAGTTCAGGCTGAACTCCAGAGACTTAACACGTCCTCAGCCCCCGGTCCAGACGGGGTACACAACAAGGCGCTCCGGAATATCGACGCCCAATCCATTGCCGCCCTTACCGAATACTTTAACGAGTGCTGGCAAAGGGCACCCTCCCACCGCAATGGAAAGAAGCCAAAGTCGTGTTCTTACCCAAACCTGGGAAACCTCTGCTCACCTCTAACCTCAGACCGATCTCCCTCACTTCTTCTGTCGGCAAACTCATGGAGCATGTACTCCAGACCAGGCTCAGCAAGTACCTAGAAGGTAACAATCTCATACCCACCTGTATGTTTGGATTTCGTCCTGGGCTTTCCACACAGGACGTCTTCCTACAGCTTAAACAACACATTCTAGATTCCCAAACCTACGACACCAAAGCTATCCTAGGTGTGGATCTCACGAAGGCATTCGATAACGTTACACACTCAGCTATCCTACAGAACCTTACAACCCTGGCAGTGGGCGCCAGGATGTACAACTACATCCGAGACTTCTTCAGCCACCGCACAGCTACACTTACCTTCGGCGACCACCGCTTCCCAGGCATAACACTGGAAGCACGAGGTACGCCCCAGGACGCCGTCCTCTCCCCTATTCTATTCAACATAGCACTTCTTCACTTACCCCAACAACTAGCTCAAGTTCCCGAAATTCATTTCAGCCTTTACGCCGACGATATCACTGTCTGGGCAAACAACGGCAGTGACGCCGAAATAGAACATCTACAATTGGCACTAAACACCATCGACACATATGTACAGGAGCGCGGCCTGACATGCTCCCCTTCCAAATCAGAGCTCTTTCTCTACCGCCCCAAGCAACACGATTCAGTCATTCCTTCCATCTCCCTTACGCTAGGTACCCATCCTATCCCACTAGTATCCAAAATCCGCGTCCTAGGACTAGTTCTACACTCCCACGGCGCGCACGGAGAAGTCATAAAGACTCTCCAAACACACGCTCAACAGACCACCCGACTTATTCGCCGCATAGCGAACCGCCGGGCTGGCCTACGTGAGCGAAACGCACTTCCCCTTACTCAGGCTTACATCATAAGCCGCACCACATATGCCCTTCCATACCTACCCCTCCGACAGAAGGAGAGAGACCGGGTAAACGCGCTCCTACGGAGTTGCACGAAAATGGCTCTACGCCTTCCCCCCAGCACATCCACCGACCGACTCCTCAAACTCGGTGTCCACAACACCTTTGAGGAACTCACAGAAGCCACCTTTACGGCACAAATATCCCGTCTATCTAACTCAGCCGCTGGCCGCGCTCTATTATCCCAATTAAGCCTAACCGCAATTACACACCCTACTGAGAGGGTCCCCCTTTCTTCTATCCTCCGCTCTAACCTCAACATACCTCCCATCCCCAAGAACATGCACCCTGAGCGAGATGGGAACCGCAGAATAGCAAGGGCTCGGGCCCTCCGCAGACAGTACAGCGAGGACCATGATGTGGTCTACGTGGACGCAGCAGAGTATACGTCAGGCTCCCGTATGGCCCTGGCGGTAGCCGACAATCAGGCAAAGCTTCTAACCTCCAGCTCAATCATCACCAATTCCACCACAGAGGCAGAAAAGGCAGCCATCGCGCTTGCTCTCATCTCTACATCTGCCACCAAAATTATCACTGACTCCAAATCTGCCATTGTCAACTATGCCAACGGCTACATATCCCGCACCGCTGCTCGCTTACTACGCTTCTGGCAGCCCCGGCACCCCATAACCCTCATCTGGACGCCAGCACATGCCGGCCTCCCTGGCAATGAGGAGGCTCATTCCCTAGCCCGAGGTCTTACATTCCGGGCAGGAGGAGTCGAGCCCCCTCTACGGGCCAGGGAGCGCCTGCTTTCTTTCAGTGATATCCTTTCGTACTACCGGGACGAACGAAGGGAATACACACCCCCAGCCCCATCCCTCACCATAGCGCAGGCCGCACACTGGCGTCGACTACAAACTCCGACTGCCCCATACCCCTTGCTGCTACATGCACGATACCCAGAACAATTCCCCTCCTCATGCAAACTTTGCAGTAAACCAGGAGACTTCCTACACACCCTCCTCACATGCCCCACCTTCTCTCATCCCCCATCACAGACCGTGGCGGAGTCTTACTGGGAGACTCTTTTGACCTGCACTTCCCCTCAAGACCAGTGCTGGATCATCTCCAGTGCTATGAGAAGGATTGCGCTCCAAGGGCTCTCCTTCGCTTTGTAAGGGTGCGTCCTCACAGTAAGGGAGCACCCAAGTGCCATGTAGGGGTCTTCGCCCCCACCATCAATGGCAATAAAAGTTTCTACCACCACCAAATGCCGTTGTCGACACTGTAAGGGGAGAGGCGGGCGAGATCCCAGAGAGAGTCGGCGGCACAGGCGGCAGAGACCGGCAGGCTGCGCGCATGCGCCACAGTGGGAGAGCGGGCACGCACACGCACAGTTTAGGGCGCTTCGATGCGCTTCTCACCCACCACTTTCCTCCCACTGGGAGGTGGCAATTGCTCTCCGACATGCGTTCGCACCCCGTGAAAGCGCGCGTCCCTCGCCCTCGCGAGCTTTCACTCGCACAAAAGTCGCGTTTGCTCTCCGCCGTGCACTCGCTTCCCGTGAAAGCGCGCGTTCTTCGCCCTCGCGCGCTTTCACTCGCACATAAGTCGCGTTTGCTCTCCGCCGTGTGTTCGCTATCCGTAAAAGCGCGCGTCCCTCGCCCTCGCCCGCTTTCACTCGCACATACAGCATACAGCCAATTAAAGTTTTTTTTTATTGCCGGACGCAACCATCGAAGAGTGAGCCCATAACAGCTTCGCTGTTAAATATTCAAATGTAGGTAGACCCGTGTTATTTGAGAAACAGAAAACTGGAACCTGCAACACCTTTATTAAAATAAGGTAGGCTTGGCCACTCGCTAGTCGCTGCCACAAGCCACGTTCTTGTCAGAACTGTCAGGAAAGTTGTCTTCGTCGGAAGGGAGAGTTCGTTGCGCCGCATGAACTTTTGGAACCAGCCCTGACTCGCTTTAAACATTGACCGGACGACCCGATTTCGTTGCACCAACTGCCGGGCGTTCGTCTGAATGTACTCGCAGGACACCTGAAGACCTTTTCCACGCTCCTCTTCCACGTGAAGCTTGTTATTTTTCGAGAGCGTCATGCCTCCCGGTGGCTAGGCCGCGACATGTACGACGCCGTCGAAAAAAGTTGGTCCCGCTGCTTCCTCCAAGCCCCTAATCTCATTTTTATTCACGTCGAACTCGCGCTGAGAGGCGCAGTTGTTGCGCTGCGAGCCGTCAACGAGAACGGACGCGTTTCACGTCGGCTTCGCCGAATCGATGTCCTGTCGCCAAACGTTTGGTCCGCACCGCCCAAAACCAGTTGGACTGCATCCGTGAAGTTAGGAGTTCTCGCAAGATGTACAAATTGACGCTTGAGGTCAGCGGTGTAGCACTGCCGACGTGACATAGTCGCACAGCCACGCAGCAGCAAATGCGAACCGTCACGAAGAAATGATCGCAAAATGGCGACGCATAGGGAAGCAACCACACAACCAATAAAGAAGTGTGTTTCTTTAACTAGAAACATACTACTTCGGCTCTACCCGAATGGCAGTTTATGAACCAAAGTTGCGTCGAACGCGGCGAGCGCGGGGCGCCCCGGTGTCGTGGTTTTGAACTTTGCCTCAGTGAGCACTTGCTTACTCGTAGGTAGCCACCGGAGCCGTCCCTGTTTCACAATGAAACTCCGTTAGCTCGGTGCATTTGCTTGTTTTGACCACGAATATAGGTCGATAGCTAATTATGGGTAAAAGTTCAGGAAAAAACAAACAAAGGTCGACCTATATTCGAATGTGTACGATATTCATTCCTGACTAAATTTTTAAAATAACGCCTGGGGTGTTCAATTAGGATCGTAAGCTGCTTGACGCGAGACTTGTGAAAGCGTTTATTGAAACAGCATATTGCTACGAGAGACACATTCTGCCAGGGGCAGACGACAAAGAAGACGGTTCTGTCGGGTGCGGGTGGCTGTCCACCATCTTGGCTACTGTGTCTGTCTAGTGTAAATACAGTGTAAATAGTCCCGCCTTGTGTCGTTTTACGTAACATCTTTGTGGTGGAAGTGCTGGGTAGTTCCCTGTTTCCATCACGGAGTTCCGCAACGGCCGCTTCATCACGCTTCCGACCATGTCAGTCGGTGCAGGCACCACGTCTTCACCCGCTGCCCCTCCCGTGGCTCCCACCTACATCGTTCTGCCTCCTGCTCGTGATCCTGGAGTCTTTTCCGGCCAGGATGGGGTTGACGTCGACAAATGGCTCAACCTTTACGAACGGATCAGCGCCAGCTACAGGTGGGACCCGACCCTTATGCTCGCCAACGTGCTTTTTTACCTCGATGGCCCACCACGGGTGTGGTTCGAGACGCACGAGGCGGACATTATAAGCTGAGACTCTTTCAAAGAGAAGATACGCGACCTTTTCGGGGACAGCACTGGCCGGCAGCATGCTGCGCGGAATGAACTTGCGACTCGTGCACAGACATCCTCCGAGTCATACGTCTCTTACATCCAGGACGTTATCGCTCTTTGCCGCCAGGTTGACGAGCACATGCCTGAGTCCGAGAGGGTTTCTCATGTGCTCAAAGGTATCGCTGACGATGCCTTTAACCTGCTCGTGTACACCAACGTTGATACCGTCGACACAATCATCAAAGAGTGTCGGCGGTTTGAACATGCCAAGAGCCGCCGTATAACCCAGAGATTCACCCGGCTGCCCAATACGGCTGCAAGTTCATCGTGTGATGCCGTTCGCCTGCCGCCAACCTGTGACCACATTACCCGTATTGTTCGTCGCGAGATTGAAGCTGCCTGTCCTGCACCTATTCCACCACCCGTATTTACATCCCACGCCAGTGACCCAACGCCGCCATCAGTGTCCCTCATTCAAGCTGTAGTAAGGCAGGAGTTTGCCAATCTCCGCCTTCCATCGGCGTGCCCACTGACTCGTCCTGACGCTCAGCCTTATTCCTCTGGACCTGCTCGACGATCCTACACCTCTCCTGTCTCCTTCCGCAACCCTGCGGAATGGAGAACGCCCGACGATCAGCCCATCTGCTTCTCCTGTCATCAAGCCGGGCACATTGCTCGTTATTGCCGTCGCCGTTGGACCTACGCATCTCGCCAGACCTCCATGCACTCTACTCCTTTTAGACGTCCAGCCGCTGGTTCCCCTACTTACTACTCGTCGTCCTCCCACGAGCCTCTTCCCTCTGACGCCACTGCTCCTGTTCGCCGCTTCTCCCGCTCCCCGTCGCCACAACGCCGCCAGTCCCGCTCTCCGCAGCCTCGCCGCTTTTCCTCGCCGTCCTTCTCTGGACGCTCGCCGCCGGAAAACTAGATAGTGCAGCTTATGGAGGTGAAGCTGCAATGCCGTTGTCCCCTGCAAATCCTCTGCTGACTCTGCCCACTCACCATAGCCTTCTAGAAGTCAAAGTCGACAATGTTCCTGTGACCGCCCTCATCGACACTGGTGCACAGTTGTATATTATGAGCGCCCCTTTACGCCGCCGCCTGAAGAAGATTATGACTCCGTCTACGACACAGACAATACGTGTTGCCGATGGTGGTGCTGTTCAAGTGATCGGAATGTGCACCGCCCGTGTTAGCATTGCCGGTCGTCACACTGTCGTACTTTTTGCCGTCCTTGCTCACTGCCCCCATGACCTTATCCTTGGCCTTGACTTTCTTTCGGCACACTCGGCTTTAATTGATTGTTCCTCTGAAACACTCTGTCTCGATCTTCCTCTTCTATCAGATGCCTGCGAAACGACCGTCAGCCGCTTAAGCCCCGCCGCTTTTGTTCGCCTACCGCCTCGAGCCGTTACGTACGTGTGTTTGTCATCGACCCCACCCGTTCCTGACGGCGACTATATCGTCACTCCGATTACTGACGTACGCCTGACGCGCAATGTTACTGTGCCACATACCATCGCGACATTATCAGATAACTGTGTGTTCCTCCCGCTACTAAACTTTGGTCTGACCCCTCAAGTGTTGCCCCACAAGATGTCACTTGCCCACCTCACCGCTATAACAGACCATGACGTCAAGGTTGTCGCAATAACTGCGCCTGAAGAAGCTGAAGTTTCCCGGTCACCAATTTCTGACGACAGCATTTTTCGCAACATGATTTCATCACACCTTTCTCCTGACCAGGCCGACGCTCTCTGTCGGGTTTTGGCCTCATACAGCGACATTTTTGACATTCGTGATCGACCCCTGGGTCAGACTAAGATTGTCACCCACCGAATCAACACTGGCGACTCTTTGCCCATTCACCGTCGACCTTACCGTGTGTCCGCATCAGAGCACGATGTTATTCAAAAAGAAGTGGCAAAAATGCTTGCGAAGGACATCATCGAACCATCATCTAGTCCTTGGGCCTCCCCCGTCGTATTAGTAAAGAAGAAAGACGGCTCCTGGCGTTTCTGCATTGATTATCGGCACCTCAACAAAATCACCAAGAAGGACGTGTACCCTCTTCCACGTATCGACGACGCCCTCGACTGCCTCCATGGTGCCACCTTCTTTTCATCCCTGGACCTTCGATCTGGCTACTGGCAAATCGCTGTAGACGACCTGGATCGCGAGAAGACCGCCTTCGTGACCCCTGACGGCCTTTACCAATTCAAGGTCATGCCTTTCGGTCTCTGCAACGCACCAGCCACCTTTGAGAGAATGATGGACACACTGCTTCAAGGATTTAAATGGTCGACGTGTTTATGTTACCTGGACGACGTGATAATTTTCTCTCCCACTTTCGCAACACACCTTGAGCGGCTTTCGACCATTCTAGCAATTTTGCGACGAGCTGGCCTCCAGCTCAATTCCTCGAAGTGCCACTTCGCTCTTCGTCAAATTACTGTGCTGGGCCACCTCGTTGACACTTCCGGTGTCCGACCAGACCCAGCGAAGGTACGCGCTGTCACGAATTTCCCCGTTCCTCGATCTGTCCATGACGTTCGTAGTTTCGTGGGGCTGTGCTCCTACTTTCGCCGTTTCGTGAAAAACTTTGCGGCGCTCGCACGTCCACTCACTGACCTTCTCAAGCAAGACGTCCCGTTTTGTTGGGGTCCTCTACAAGCTAACGCCTTCTCTGAGCTCATCGCCGCCCTAACGACTCCACCTATTCTTGCCCATTTTGACCCACCTGCTCCCACAGAAGTACGCACAGACGCTAGTGGCCACGGCATCGGTGCAGTTTTAGCCCAAAACCAACGCGGCATTGATCGTGTTATTGCGTACGCAATTCGTCTCCTTTCGAAATCTGAACGCAATTACTCGATTACGGAACGGGAATGTCTTGCCCTTGTCTGGGCGGTTTCGAAATTCCGTCCTTACTTGTATGGCCGCCCTTTTCGTGTTGTCACAGATCACCACGCTCTCTGTTGGCTTGCCTCACTGAAGGACCCTACTGGACGACTTGGTCGTTCGGCACTGCGTCTTCAGGAGTACTCTTACTCAGTTACCTACAAGTCTGGCCGCCTCCATCTGGACGCGGACTGCTTGTCCCGCTACCCTGTTGACCAACCAGACGGATCGGAAATCGAACATAGCCCCTGCGTTATGTCCATGTATCAGTTTCTCCAGATTGGTGACGAACAACGCCGTGATGATTCTTTGCGATCGCTCATTGACCGGCTGGAATCGGCACCTAACGACGCCTCACTGCGCATGTTCGTCCTCGTGAATGGCACACTTTATCGTCGTAACGTCCAGTCCGATGGCCTTGAGCTGCTTCTCGTTGTGCCTAAACATCTGCGTTCAACGGTCCTGCATGAGCTTCACGACGAACCAACTGCTGGTCACCTTGGAGTATCCCGCACGTACGACCGTGTCCGGCGCCGCTTCTTTTGGCGTGGTCTCGCCCGGTCTGTTCGACGTTACGTGACCTCCTGCGATAAATGCCAACGTCGGAAACGTCCTGCTGCACCCCCTGCTGGTCTACTTCAACCACTCTCCATCCCGACCGTGCCATTCTTCCGTGTTGGTTTAGACCTTCTCGGTCCCTTTCCTGAGTCAAGATCCGGCAACAAGTGGGTCGCCGTTGCTATCGATTATGCGACCAGGTATGCAATCACTCGAGCGCTCCCCACCAGCACTGCTACTGACGTTGCCGATTTTTTGCTCCACGATGTTATTCTCCACCATGGCGCCCCTAGCCAATTGCTCACAGATCGAGGCCGTGCATTTTTATCCCGAGTAATCGGCGATCTTTTGCGCTCCTCCTCAACGCAGCACAAGTTGACCACCGCCTACCATCCTCAAACAAATGGCCTCACCGAGCGCCTAAATCGCACCCTCACGGACATGCTCTCAATGTATGTTTCCTCCGACCACCGTGACTGGGACCTGGCGCTGCCTTACGTGACCTTCGCCTACAATTCATCGCGTCACGATACCGCCGGTTATTCACCCTTTTACATGCTCTTTGGCCGTGAACCGACGTTGCCAATGGACACCCTACTTCCGGCTGCTGCCGCGCCGCCTAGCGAATATGCACGTGATGCCATCGCTCGTGCCGATCATGCGCGTCAGATCGCCCGCTCTAGGCTGTCGGCCTCGCAAGTGACCCAAAAGCGCCTCTATGACAGCTGGCATCATGACGTTCGCTTCTCACCCGGTGCCTTAGTTCTCCTGTGGTGTCCATTCCGTCGTGTGGGCCTATCCGAGAAGTTGTTATCTCGGTACACGGGTCCTTACCGAATCATCCGCCAGGTCACGGACGTCACCTACGAGATTGTTCCCGTCTCTCCGACTTTGCCGCCTGCGATCGCTCCCAGTGACATTGTTCACGTCAGCAGGCTGAAAGCATACCACCCTCCTTCTGACGACAATGTTTGAAGTGCGCCGAGACGGCGCTTCCACCGCCGGGGGTAATGCTACGAGAGACACATTCTGCCAGGGGCAGACGACAAAGAAGACGGTTCTGTCGGGTGCGGGTGGCTGTCCACCATCTTGGCTACTGTGTCTGTCTAGTGTAAATACAGTGTAAATAGTCCCGCCTTGTGTCGTTTTACGTAACAATATTATTAGGAGAACTCTAGGCTGTACCTCTCGAAAGTGTTAGAAGTCTTATGATTTCCTGAAAGTAATCTTTATTCACTAATACCCAGCTTAAATTTTACTTTCTCACTACCTGCCCTAACATGAACAACTGAACATATATTTAGTGAATATTTTTAGGTTGCAAACCCGGTATTACAATTTCTTATTAAGAAGAAACTTCGTTACATAGGCAATAACGTTTAAAATACGAGTGGCTGCGTCAAGAAATTCTTTGCAATCTAGACTTGTTTGACACCAAAACTGACCAAAAACATCGCATATAGCGATCGCTGGGAGTTACTTATGACTCAAAACGCGCAGCTTCTCTGCTTGACTTGCGGGACTAGGCGCCACCATAAGTCATTTACTCGATATATGCTAACCACCAGGTGAAGGTGTCGTCGGCTTAGATGCTGCTTAAAATCTGCTACCAATAACATAGCTATAAAACAGCACTAATGCTTGAGACTATAATAAGCACCAACAGCACGAATTCCGCAACAATGGGGACACATTACAACAAATGGTTGATGACCTTAACCGAGAAAGTGTAAGAGTGGGGTTGAAGAATAACATGCAGAAGTCAAAGATAATGTTCAATAGCCTGGCAAGGGGACAAGAATTCAGGATCGCCAGTCAGCCTCTAGAGTCTGTAGAACAGTACGGTTTTTTCTAGATCAGTTACTCACAGGGGACCCTGATCATGCGAAACAAATATACAGAAGAATAAAATTGCGTGGCAGTGTGTACGGCAGGCATTACAAAATCCTGACTGGGAGCTTACCACTGTCGTTGAAAAGAAAGTGTACAATCATTGCAATCTACTGGTGCTAAAATATGGGACAGAAACTTGGAAGTTAACAAGGAAGCTCGAGATTAACTTAAGGACCGCAAAGAGCCATGGAACGACAAATGTTAGGCCTAGCGTTAAGAGACGGGAAGAGAGCGGTGTGGATCAGACAGCAAACAGGGATAACCGATATTCAAGTCAACATTAGGAGGAAAAAATGGAGCTAGGCAGGCCATGTAATGCGTAGGATGGATAACAGGTGGACCATTAGAGTTACAGAATGACAGACAGAAACTTTATTTTTGTGATGTAAATAAAGTTTCTACACCCCCTCAAAAACCTTGGCTTATACGAAGATAGATAATAACTACAAAGTGGTCATTTATACAGCAGCAACAAAGAACTAAAAAAAAGACAAAAAATGCATCTTAAAACTTACCCTCTAAGGTTGATATACACGCGAAAACAAACAAAAATCACTCTTCTATAGGGAATTGCATAAATTTAATAGAGAGGGTAGTCGATAAGAAAGCATTTGTTGACCATAATTCGTACGTATGATTGGTATAAACCAATCAACAATGGCTAGGGACTCGTATGTGTACGTTTTATGTTTTAAATTGGATAGCTTAACAAGAAAGACATTTTGGTTAATGATAACTTTATATCTTTTAAGCAGCACATTATTGTACAATTCTGTTATGGGCATTTTTTTATGTGCTTCAAAAATATGTTTGGAGGGGGAATCGAGCGCAGCACTGGCAATATTGCGTACAGCCCATTTTCGGATTGTGTATAGTTTGTTAGTGTTGGAAAAAGAAGTCGTCCCCCATACCAGAAAACAATAGTTAATGACAGAGTAAAACAATGAGTAATATAATAGTTTTTTAATACACCGAGGAAATAAATTTTTGAATTTCGAAAGGATCCCAACCGTTCTTGAAGTTTCTACTGCAACAGAATCAACATGACTATTTCACTGTAGGTGTTCCTCAAACAGAACACCTAAGCTCTTTACACGAGGTACAGTTTCTATAACGTCAGATCCTATTTTAATAACAGTAGCATGGCATTCAATAACCTTGTTCCGGGGTCTAAACAACACAGCTTTTGTTTTATTACTAGTGATAGGGAGCCACTTACAGAGGGACCATTGGTGTAATAAGCATAAACAATAATCAACCTGCATATATAACGAAAGTAGGTTTATCGCTAATGTTAACAATGTCATTAATATATAAGTTAAATAGCAGTGGGCCTAATATGCTACCCTGAGCAACACCTGCGGTAATAGCTTTATTATCCGAATATTGATCATTGCCAACTACGTGTTGATGACGGTATGTTAAATAGGATCTGATGAGGTTAAAGAACACACCTCGGAAACCATATACACGAAGTTTGGCGAGTAATGTATAGTGGTTAATCCTATCGAATGCTTTAGAAAAGTCAGCGTAACCATTGCTAATTGCTTTCCTTCAAAACAATTTAAATAACTTGTTTTATTGCGATAGCAATTATATCGACACTTCCACCGGATTTCGGCCGTCGGCGTCGCCGTCGTCGTCGTCGTCGCCGTCGTCGTCGCCGTCGCCGTGAGGTTCCGTATAGATAAAATCTTCGCCGCGCGCCGTATGCCCGAGCGGAAGCGTGCGGGGACGCACGCTGTCACGGAGAGCGAACGCACTCAATCTTCCACGCGCAAGCAAGGAAGCGAGAAGCGAGCGCCGGAGGGAGCGTAGGGGGGGGGGGGGGGGGCATTTCTACTCTGCCAACAACCGCGCTCGTCGCTCGCTCGCACCGTCTCTTATCTCCACACGGCTCTGACCTTTACGCGCTCTGCATTCGCCGCTCAGTTTCCGTTGAAGCGATAGACCGCACGTACCTTCCCCGTTGCGGCGTATATGCGCTTGCTGCCAGCGTTTTGACAGTCGTTGTCTGCAGTCATTCAGTGGGATGTATTCATGTTTGTTTGTGCGCGCTCACACCACAGTTAGTAATAGTCGGGCCACATTTTCCAACGCACGCTACACATGCAATGCTGCCCGGATCGGCAGTGCAGCGCTACAGGTGTGTCCCTTCGCACGCGCTGCCCACGGGCAGCGCTTCTCATCAACACCACCGTTTCACACGCGCCTTCTCGTGGTCATCGAGTCTCTCTTCATGTCGGTCTACTTACGCCGCAGCACACCTGCTTAGTTAATCAGCTCATGTTTACTACAATTCATATTGCTACCAAAGCCGCTCACCTTACTTCGTATGACATTGCTGTGTTGCTATCGCATTCATTGCTTCGCCCTTAGGGCGAAACTGTGATATTTTTTGAGTGAAAAGCGCCTTTTCGGTTGAATGGAATTTTCGAAAGCCATGCTGGGTGAGGGTTATCAAGTGATGTTTTTCGCAAAAATTTGAAATTCGTGTATGTATGTTTTTTATACACTTTGCAAATATTGGAAGTATAGATATTAGGCCGTAATTTGCTAAATTATTTCTATCTCCGCCTTTATAAGTTACAGTAACTCTAGCATTTTGCACTACTCTTGAGAAGTATACCATCTTTGAAAGAGCAATTAAGTATGTGAGCTAAGATAGGGCTGAGAATGTCAATAGCACGCTTAAATAGGAGAATCTGAAAATCAGATGCATCTCGTGATCTGCTGTTTCGAATACCCCAAAAAATGATTTGGATTTGATTAGAGTTTGTAGGGAATAAAAATGCACTTTCATGGTTTTGTGGGTTTAGGTAGTTGAGACAAGCAGGATCATATGCGCTATGCAGCAAGGATATAAAATAATCACTGAAACAATTAGCAAGCCTTCCGCCAGAAAGCCTTTCATCATTAATATCCATTTACGTATTAACGATGTTTTTATTGGGATTTAAAATATGATTTAGTCGGGTCCATGTTCAATCGCTTCTTTTTAGGGTATCGTTGTTAAACGGCTCATGCAAGTTGTCGTTCTTCACTCGTCTAAGATATGACGTAACCTTATTGCGATACACCGTAAATAGGGCAAGATCGTCTTAATTTATGCTTTGAAGGAAACCTTTATAAAGATTGTCTTTTCTGTTTATGAGTTCCAAACATTCTTTATTTATCCATGGTTTACATGCCTTTCTGAGCTTTTTAAAAAAACATTGTAGGGAAAACATTCCTCATATACCGCTCTAATAGTGGTAATGAAATTATCATAAGCAGTTTCTGCATCAGTGATTTCATATATGAAATTCCAGTTCGTATTGGCTAGTCTGGCACAACATTTATTCAGTGTCGCCTCGTTTATTGATTGGTACTTGTTTAGAGGAGAAGTTTGTTGATGCCTTCTACCTGATTGCTTAACAAAAAAAATAGGTAGATGATCACTGATTAGCGCGCATATGACTCCTGACAAACAATTTTGTTCGCATACGTTGGTAATAAAGGCATCAAGGGATGTAGATGTGAGCGGTCCCGTGGGCTCTTGTATCAAGTTACAAAAACTATTGCATTCCAACAATCTATGCATTTCACGTTGTTCAGGTGACGATGACAAAAAAATCAATGTTTATATTGCCACCCAAGACTAACAAGAGCTTTTTTTGTTAATGTAATATAAGAAGGCATCGAAAACTGGAAGAAGGATGTAACATTACCGCTTGGAGGACGATACAGGACAGAGAATACATAGTCACCACACTTTAAAGATGACATATTGTAGTCGTCATGCATTTGGGAAAAAACTGGCATTAAGTAGCACGTAGCACTTTAAAGACTCTTTTGCAGCTATCAGAATACCACCTCCTCTTCTGTTTTGCCTGTTCTGTGTGTTTGTATTGTAACGCGTGGTGTTCAGATGTACAGAATTATCCCGGTACCAGGTTTCAGTTATCATCAAAATATCGTAATCAAAATTGAAACTATAAAGAAAGGTCATCACCTCATTTTCTTTGTTGCAGAGCGATCGAGCATTGAGATGTAAAAATGACGAAAGATTTTGACTACCAGAGTACAGAGAGTTAACATCAGTGGTTGTACGAAATTCTCCAGCCATTTCGAAAACTAATTTTCTTTTTGCATCTGCGCAGAAGATACAGTTCAGTAAATTTTTTCTAAGTCACGATCAGAAGCAATCCTGACGACCTGCGTGTTCTCGTCTTTCCTGGCGAGAATTTGCCCATCCTTAGTCCAGAAAAACCTCCACGCCTTGTCTCGTTTTTGCGCGATTGTCTTCCCCATCAGTCTCTTAAGGTATGGGCACCAATTCTCGTTAACACAAATAGCGTTGTTTTGGTTGTAGCCAAGATTGCGCGCAGTCATCTTGGTTTTCCTTGCTTTTTGCAAGACAGCATCTCGTTTTGCACGACTTCGAAACTGCACAATCACATGTGGGCAAGAAGAATTCTTTGTTCTTACACGGTGGCATTTGTCATTGTCATCCTTAGTTATTGGCTCTTCCAAAACATCACTCAATTTTTGCAGTACCATCGGTCTTTCCTGTCAACCACAGGAAGCCCCTTGATCTCAATATATCTATTTCTATATTATTTCTCAAGGTCCACCAAGCATTGCTCCAGTTCCGAAACTGCTTTCTTTAATTCATCTCGGTCGGTACGCAACGAAACATTCTCATTTCTCAGGGGTTTGTTCTCTTCCTGTAAGGCAGCAATTTCAGTTGAAATGTCATCGAATTGCTGAGTTCATTACTCTACAGTCTTAGTCATAGCCTTTGTTTCGTTTCTTATGCCTCTCTCAAAAGCGCTGCGGACAGCTGCGATCTCCTTTTTTGAATTCTTTTCGTAACTCATCTCTCGATTTGTCAATTTCACTCGGCATGGTTCAAAAAAGGTGCAAAAAAAGCCTAAAAAAAGGCTCGACAGCAGCAGCAGTAAAGGACAGTGAGCCTAACCAGGAAATATGGTAATAAAAACAAGGTTCAAACGTGCACAACGTCGAGTACAACTTTCAGACAGTTGCGTCGCTTTGCTTCAGCCGCTGCCAAGTGAAGTTCCGCTGATCGGCAGTCCAGTATTTAAACAGTAATCCCTGGCGGAAGTCGCTGCGTGGCTGCGTATCATTCCGGGGGGCGTGGCCGATATGCGGATCTCAGCTGGCAGCCGGTCTTTGGAAATCCGTGACAGTGACGACACGTTCTTTCCGGCAGTGTAAGCCAAGAGCGATCCCTGCACAACGGCGAGAACAACTTTTACACGGTTGCGTCGCTTTGCTGCTGCCGCTGCCAAATGAAGGATACGAAGTGATGGATACCAAGAGAAGGGAAGCGTAGTCGAGGACGGCAGAAAACTGATAGGGGCGATGAAGTTAAGAAATTCGCAGGCGCAACTTGGAATCAGCTAGCACAAAACAAGGGTAATTGGAGATCGCACGCAGAGGCCTTCGTCCTGCAGTGGACATAAATATAGGCTGATGATGATGATGAAAACACCACCAGAGACGCAGGCGCAGAAAAAGAAAAAAGGTGCGTTGACTCTCAACTGCGTCCCTGGCGCTGTTTGGTGATCATGTTACCACACCAGCATGCCCAGCTGACCCTACGCTTCCTAATAATAAAATTAGACAATCACCATTCCTGTAGCATCAATAAGATGGCTACAGGAGAACAATTTAATCATTTGCCACCAATTACTCGAAGTGAGATATCGTTGCAGTTGGAATTTAAGACCCGTCTGCCGGATCTCTTAATAATACCCGCCATCTAGGTGTAATGCTTCTTGTTTTGCCAGTGCAGTGCGTTATCGCCTTGCAGTTCACAATAGAAGGCCGAAGGAGCCGGCCCCTTGAGCGTGTGTGTCCCTGTAACACAACATCGGCGCATGCAGGGACCGGCTAATCTAATTTCCTGATCCCATTCTGAATAGTTATAAAATAAACTTAGTCCATCACTCTCTCTCCTTCCCGTGTAACATTGGTGTACACGACCGAAATTCCATGCACGCTACAAAGAATTACGCAGCTGTGGAATCTCGAGGCACTAATGCTTCCGACACGTTGGCTAGCGTTTACGCCGCAGGACATAAAGATATTTGCTACACTGACAGCATTGATGTGGATTACTTGCTCAAGATATACTTATTGACAACCTTACACATCCACTTCAACCCGACTCTTGTACGAAATCACATGGGGCGGAATTCATTAAGCTGTGCTATTCGTATTTGCTTCGCCAAAACATTCTTACGCTAAGATAAGCGTTCATCTGAAGAGGAAGCGCATTTTTTACCTTGCGGCGTCGTATGAGAGCCAGGAGGAAGCAAAACTCGGATTAAACGACAAGAAATGAAAGAAGTACGGTCAACTGATAGCACGATCACACATCGTGCATCGGTAGTTTAGGCTATAGTATTACGGCAAATGACTGCACAGCCTTGTTCGACCGCTTCTTTTCCCGGGCGTCTGCTACAGCGTCGACAAGCGCAACCATGCACGCCCGTTCATAAAACCGCCGTCAAGAGAATGGCAGTGGAAGAGTCACTTATTATTGTCACATTTCTGCGAGACACCGAACTGATGGACACATGCTGGTATATTTGGCGCAAGGAAACGACGCTCAGTGGTGCAATTGACGGCCAAGTCTGCAAGGCTAACCCCGCCTGTAGCAGCATCACCACCACCATCAGCACGATGTTACAAAGCGACTAAATGCATTTATTTCGATACTAATTACGGAAAGCGAAGAAAGAAAGCTGCTTATAGTACTAGCTCATATGGCCTTAAGGCAAGGCGACCAGCAACCGGATGTTCATCGGTATGGTATGTGATCGCGCTGTACGCGTTTGCAGGTGCGGCTATAGTGCCGTGCATAGGCTAATTATCAGATCCCTCGGCAGCCGCCACCGTCTAAGGGGTTGGTCTTCGTCGAAACGCGCCCTCCCTTTGCATAGAATCCCTGTCACAGGCGCTGGAGAGTTATGAAAGCAGCCCTAAAAGAGAAATGCAGACATAAGCAGTGGCTACCTACACTCCAAAATTACGACAAAAAAACTTCACTTAGCAACATCCGCACTTGCAGGTTTGGCTTCCACACATGCCGCGGTGGCTCAGTCAGCTAAGGCGTTGCACTGCTGAGCACGAAATCGCGGGATCAAAATCCCGGCCGCGGCGGCCGCACTTCGATGGAGACGAAATACAAAAACGCCCATGTGTTGCCTTGTAATGCACGTTAAAGAACCCCAGGTGGTCAAATTATTTCGGAGCCCTCCACTACGGTTTGCCTAATAATCAGTAAAGGTTTCGGCACCTAAAACCCCAGAAAGAAAAGGTTTCGCTGCCTATGACATTTTGATATCACATAAGCGTTTATCGCTTCTTCTTGTCTTCTCCTCAGCTGATAAAACACGTTGCTCTCTCGCACCCGATCAAGAGTTTGGTGTGCAGGTTCAGGCGGCCACTCATGTGTTGATGACGCCAGGGATGGTGCCCCTAACTACGTTGTCTATAATAACCCAAGTGGCACCTCATATTATTATTTGATTTGTAAACATATACACAGGAAAGAGAAAGCGAGGAGCAAGGCTGGCTACTGCCACCAGAAGGGGCACAACGCCTGCTCACTAGAAGTCAAGGCTAATCTGTCAACATGAGCATAATTACGAGCGCTAACGTTGCCATAATTTACCAGCCTCACAAGAACACACGTTCAAGGGCACGTCAGAGGAATACGGCACACCACCGTACACGAAGCACATCACCGTTCACCATTCTAGCTGGTTTCGGATCAAATCGGTTCAAGTTGTCTATCTTACACTTTATTAAAAAAAGTTGGCGGCTAGTTGGTGATGCCTATTTATACTTTCTTACGAAAGTAATCGAGTGCTACTTTTTCAAGAAGACGAAACAGAAAGACGTGACAGGGTGGGCGCTGACTCTATGTTTATTGAAAAATAAACACGTATTCTTTATGAAAAATCAAGGTACTGAGCGTATGTGCATCCGTACCTGCAGGAATAACCTAAACAAACACACACACAATAAAAACCGTAGATTAAGGTGGCCCGACTGAACATTATTAGCGCTTTGTTTATTAATCTGTTCACTAGCGTGTAGTGAGACTGGTGTGGAGCTCACGCGCCTGTCGCCTCTCTGTTAGACAAAAAAAAAGGCTTCCGATAGCTCGCGCGCTAATCTGTCCTTACTGGTAGCTGGCATTTAATTTTTGAAATTCCCTAATTTTATCAACGCGTGCCTCACAGTTCTTATCGCTTAGATCTTTGAACGAGAGACAATGGACGGGTAGGACTCTGGAATGAGGCTGTAAGGTCTCCTAATGACCTTTCATGTTCTCTGGCGCGTTCGTTGTCACAGCGCCCAGTTTGACCAACATAAACTTCGCCACATGAAAGAGGGATCTCATAGTCCACACCCGTGGAACGCTGTACGTACGGCTTTGTGTGGTTCATTCCACACCCGGAAGTGGCAAGGCCGCCACGTTTAACCTGTGGGCATCCATTCGCCAATTTTCCTGGTGCAGAGAAGATGATGTGAACACATTAGTTGTTACCAACCCCTTTCAAATTGTGGGTCGCCTGATGTATGTACGGGATCACCACTGGTTTGGCTCTGCTACGTTCTTGTGTACGTGTATTTTTTGGTCTCCCCTTGATTCTCAGTAACAGCGCTTTGGTCACGGCTGCAAAAACATGGTCAGGGAACCCTGCTCTTCGCAGGCTGGCTACCTCACCCTGAAAGCTCGCCTGCATCATGTGAGGGCATGACTTGAGGAGTGCAGATTCAAGAGAAAGTGTCCCAATAGCCCTCTTGGCAGTTTTTGATTAAGCCGAATCAAAAGGCAAATACAATCTTTCTTGGCTCTAGGGCGATACCACCAGCAAAAACACATATTTCTCTGAGCTTGACATTGATGTTTAAAAATCGTAAGCTATTTTGTTGCGGCAATTCGTACGTGAAAGAGAGCCCTTTGCCACGTTGTCCGAACTCTTCTAAAATACCAATAGCGGTTTCTTCATAATCACCTATATTCCATTTCTTTAAAATTACAAAAAAATCATCAATATATTCAAATATCTTACGGTCTATTCTATCGTCAGTTAATGATGCCAGAATGTTGTCAATTGATGCAAGGAAAATATTACACATAACTAGAGCTACACATGATCCTATGCAAATTCCTTGGGGTTGTAAAAACCTTCGGTTGTCAAACTGGATGAATGTGGCGCACGAAAAGTGTCATAACTCTAAACTCTAAAAGTGTCAAAACATTGTCAACGTTCAACCCAGCTGTATTATGACAGTGAATTGTGCTTCCATGCATTGTCGAACTGCAATAAACAGATCGTTATGGGGTACAATATAAAATAGATCATATACATCATGGAGACAGCGTTACCTATCTGCTGTGTGTGTGTGTGTGTGTGTATACTTCTGCGACAATTATTCCCTCCGTTCATGAGGTTCATTTTATTTCACAGCATCACTCTTGTTCTAGCTGTCCACATGATTTTTGTACCAATGGCGGCGCGGGCTTTTATTCGCCATTTCTTTTCTTTTATATGTCATCCTACTGATGCCCCGCTTCCTATCATAAATAGGATTGCAGTCCGTCGTATGCGTAGGCCTACGTTCGCTCACACCGTAGGCCACAGGATATGCAAACCGTGAGCACGTACACTACGTCGCTTCGACTTAATGCTGAATTGAAACTAGGAGCAATATAATAGAAGGCTGAGGCTTACAGCACGTAAGACGACAGCGAATTGTACAACAACAAAAAGTTTTGATAATCATAAACGTTTAGGCGTTTGTATGTTTAATCTCCCATGGAGAAATGTAGTATCGAAAGCGGTGGTACAAATAATTATCCGCAGCCCTATGAGCGAGAGAATGCTCAAACTAGAAAAATTTAAATATAGGTACTCAAAACACATCAATGACAAGCTTGACGGTTCTCAGGGATGAAAACTACGCTTCTATTTGCGACTTCTCAACGGAGTTTCATGAGGAATATGAAAAATCCGGCTATTGCACGTACAAAGAAACACAGCCTATCAGACGTTCTGCACAAGTTCGCCGCCCAGCAATAATTTCAATGGCTTGTACAGCAGCACACGCCCAATACAATCATGCACTAAAACTGCTCAATACATTTTGCGATGCCAAATCAGAGCGCGCCACAAAAGTATAAGCACGCACCATCCTCGGCTATTGGTAGTGGCCTCAGTAGTAGCGGATCAGGTCGATCGGCGCCGATAGACATCATCAGGTTTGTGAGGCAGCTACCCACCTATCAATGAAATTTCTTATGTCGGCAGCTGTGACGGCTGTTTAGCCGCAAGTATACTGAACTTCGCACCTGCTCTACCATTACATACAAGCCTTTTAAGCAAAGCTTTATGGGCTCACTTGTGTCGGGGTCAGTGCACGCGTACCCGGTATCGTCATTACCATTGGCTCCAACGTAGTCATCTTTTCCGCAGCTGGCTCGTTGGCGCCCCTCGGCTTGCGCTCGTGGTGGTGCTCGGAACGCGCTTGTGCCACTGCTCCCACCACGTTCGTCCTTGCATTCTGCCACAGCTGGCTCGTTGCCGTTCATCATTCCAGCGTATAATTTCACTTCTCTTCTGTCGTCGCAATGGGGAGGCCACGTTTACTGGGGTATGAGCCAATGCCTAAGGGGGGTTTGAGCCATTCATTGTCTTACATGACGGACAGATTTAATTTTGAAGCAATTTAATTTCGAAGAATTACATACGGCAACCACGCCACCGAGCAAACTCGAGACATCGCCTGCAAGCGACAACAGGGACGAGCAGAGAATTGTACAACGCAATGGAAGAAAAAGTTACATGAAATGGAAGCAAAAGTAGAAGCAAAGGGTAGGAAAGTAGTAGCTAGGTGAGGTACACACACGACAGCCTTCGCTTACCCTCCTTTCCTCGACAAGGGAAGGGCTGGTGATTTTTTTCTTATTTACGACAGCGCCTGTCTTTGCAGCGGCGGGCATCGCAAGCTTGCTCATCTTACGAACAGTTTTAGCTTTCTGAATAGGCTTTCTTCGTACCAGTTTTCTTACGACCCCCCCCCCCCCCCCCAAAAAAAAAAGTCCTTTGTAAGTTCGCTTAGTGAATTTCGCACATGATCTTTTACATAACGAGATCTGAGCGAGTCTGCTTTTCCACCCACGAGACAAAACTAATCGGCTGAGCTCTGCCCAAACCCAATTTTCATGAGTTGTTATGTAAGTCCGGTGCCCCCAGTGTGCAATACACAAATTAATTTCATTCAGAGTTTAAAATGACATTCAGTCCTACCTGACGCACACAGCTGACTTCTGTTATCGGTATAGTTTATTGGTCCACTGAATAAATGGGCACTCCAGGTAAAACAATATAATTACAAAATTTCTAATGTGACACCACATTTATACCACTCATCATAATAATTCGCCGTACTTTATACAGCAGAAATTACAGTACTAAGCTAAATGCATATATTCTGCATATGAATGTGGAAAACATTGCACCGTCATTGGTTCTCACGTAAATAATGTATCAAAGATTTGTAGCTTGGTATACTAAACAGTTCGGAATTCTACAAGTCACCATGGTTGAGTTGCAGAAACGTGGATAAAATTAACTGCCATGAATTCTTTTCTGATATTATCACACGAAACTGATACCAGGGTTATCAGTTTACCAGGTTTAGCTCTTCGCCCGTGCTACTTTTTCCTGTGTACTGAAGGCAGGCTCGAAGCAGAACTTACGACCTAGTACTAAAATTTTCCTGCACTACTTAGGAAATACTGCACTACTTAGGTCTCCCAGGGTACCTCCCTGTTTTTACGACGGCTGCAATTTTTCTGGGTTGGGCAAGTGGGATCTAGCTTGTTCCACAAACAGGCCGCCAGCTTATCTGAAGCCTTGGAGTATTTTCAAGACAGATCGTTTTTATGCAAGCCAACCTGCTGGGCGGCGGAAGAAACTCGCCGGCAATTCTCAAAGTGACTTGCTCATATGTGCCATACAGACTGCAAAATCTGGCCGAGACGTTTCGAGTGCGTTGAAGACGGTTGCATGAAACAACAAATTGCTTGGATTTCCTTTGGACCCGCGTTGTACATGGCTTGCCAAGACTCCGCTCGTGCCTTGCAAAAGCGAACTGCCAACATTGAAGCCTTGGTACTCGGGGAATTCCGGGTGAAGTAGTTGGGCCATATAAGAGCGCCCGATGTAACAGGGAAACGTTCAACAAAAAGCTCGTGTTAAGTATAATAACAGTGCTCCTTCTGAGTAAGAAGTAGTTTTGAACCCAGTGCTGCCGCGTTCATTTGTTCTCCTTTTTCCCCTGTACTGCGCGCTGTATGCTAGTTAATTATAACCCGAGCATTGTCGCAAAGCTCATCACTCCTCTTGCCTTCTAAACGCGGCGGCAACATCTGCCTGCGAGCATCCACATCTCCTACCCGTTCTCACTATAACCGACAATATCGCACGCATTGTTCACGCTGAGATTGAAGTTGCCGCTGCAGTTCCACCAATGTCCGTGGCCTATACGACTCCCACGCGAACTTTTTATAAATTAGAACATTGAAGAACAACAATCGACCATCGTCAAACTTCACGTATTTTGATCTGTCAATATATATGATTATGAGACGCCTTACGTGCTCCCTGAAATTTGAAGTCGATGCGCTGGTCCCATATTTTACGAATACCCATACAATAAGGCGCGTGTAACGCCGAGCGTGTGGCGGCTATTCATACCGGGCAATAATGGTCAAGTTATTCATAAGTTATAATTTTCAAGTTACTATATAGAACTATTATAGAAATACATTATAAAGAAATATATATCATTTTAAGTTATGATATAGAACTTCAAAAAATTGCGTGTGGCGATAGCACAATTGAAGCACTTGTGATGGTTTATTCGAATAGGCGGACATTAATATCCCAAGAAACTCGAAAACTCGGTAAAACCTAAAAATGATCACCCTGTATTAGCGTCGGCGTATAGATTGCAGCGCAATCGCTGGTGCTCGCGAACCTTCCAGAATGTATACGCATGTACGCACGCAATCTGATCAGAAAATATTACTTCACAATAGAATGGGCAACCGCATTCCAAAAAGTTAGGATAGATGAAGGTGCGTCTTCCGCTAAGCGATAGCATGGGAACAGTTCTTAGCCCGTAAAAAAACGGTCTCAGGAAAAAGGAAAATGAGCTACGCCTGTAGCCATTATCAGAAACCAGGTAAAATGGCGCACGTTGAACGACCTTTATATCTATTTCACTAACTTTCAGGGGCTATATTTCCTGCCATTGTTGCAGTCTTTGAAGCTCGCAGCATTAGCTTATGACGTAATAGTTCAGCGGAAATCCGCTAGGTGGAGATAAGTTCGTCCCGGACCAGGACGAATTTTTCTTCAACTGCGAGGCTTTCTTTCGAGGAATCTGGTTGGGTTTCCATTGTAGCAAATTCCTACATTTGGGTGGATGTCTCACTTTCCCTTTAATTAGCATTAGCTTAGTTTTCCAACGTCCGTCGGATGCCTAGTACTCCCGGCTTACCACCCAGATATAGCAAAAGTGGAGTCAATTTAGCATAGGCATAGGATGGAATTTAGCATAGGATGGGGGCAAAAGCCTGCCTGCTCACGAGACATTCATTACTTTACTTGACATTTCATTCTAATGTGTTGTTACTTCCTATTATTTGTTTTCAGCCACCAAAGGTCGTGGGTTCGACTGTCTTAATGAACTCTACCATCATTAACGGTGCCCTAATTAACGCCAAAGATAGTGAGTTTAACAATATCTAACAATACCTTAACAATATCTCCATGTGGGTTCGATTTCACCAAAGGTCGAGGGTTCGAGTGCCTTAATATCTGTATCTTAATTAACTGTTAATTATTGAAGTTTGCCTTAACACCACAGGTCACGCTGATGCTTCTTCGTCGCCTCGGCTTTAAGCTTTCTTCTAAAGAAAGTGATGGCCTAGTTTGCCCTAATTAAAACTAAACGTCGCGGTTTACACTCCCACCATAGGTCGTGAGTCCTAATTAAATTCGCCGTAATTAATCCCACAGGTAGCGTGTTCGACTCCCTATGAACTTTGGTGC
Source organism: Dermacentor silvarum (assembly GCF_013339745.2). Taxonomy (NCBI): domain Eukaryota; kingdom Metazoa; phylum Arthropoda; class Arachnida; order Ixodida; family Ixodidae; genus Dermacentor; species Dermacentor silvarum. The sequence continues at coordinate 39,056,030 of NC_051155.1, read as the reverse complement.
CACAAATTTAAGTGCCATAACGCCGAACGGCGCAACGCCGGACATCAAATATTTTGTCACATGATCAGTGCAAGGCTATCACCTTAATTAGAAGTTCCCGACCCCTTTGCCCGCACGACCGCATCACTCACCGACGCCCTACCGACGTGTCGGTGACTTTCCCTTGATTCGTTGCTTACCGTGCCTCATATAATGACTCTGAGATGCTACAACTTTCCCGGATTTCAATATTTTCCTACGTGACCCCACTAACAGACGTGGAGGTGGTCATATTAATAGGTGGTCATAAAAATCTTCAGCAGCGACATTAAGCCAACCTCGTATTTGGAAATAATGTTCGTCCTCCGTAATGGGTCCTATCCTCCTGGGATAATTGGTATTTGTTATCACCCTGCTAGTAGTGACCCTATTTGTACCCGAACTCTACGTGGCTCTTCGCTCTCTAACCGAATCTTATCGAGATCTTCCGATACTGCTGTTCGGCGACGTTAATTTTCTGGCAGTATCCTTGACTAATCTAGCATAAGTAGCCTCCAAAAACGGGGTCCAGAGCGATTTCATCAAATCATGCCGCACCTTTGGATCTACGCAAATCATCGATGAAGCCACACGATGCAGCGATAATTGTGCTACTATTCGAGATCTTCTTGGCTCTAACCCCGACAGGGTATCAAAAATGACGTTTTTACCAGGGCTCGGTGACCATTCAGTAATCCATGCTTCCTACTGCTGTCAACTTTCGCATCCCACAAAGATAACTCAAACAATACCATTAGAATAATGGTAATTATTCTGCTATAAACTCTGAGCTTGAAGAATTTGCTACTTTTCGTCTGACTTTTCAAAGCGTTGAATCTCGACTAACTAGTTACCCTTTAAAAACAAAATAATACACCTCCTCACAAAGCATGTACCCAAGATTATCTTAACCGAAAAGAAGTCATCCCCATCGTTCAATGTCACACTGAAGCGATTGAACAATAAAAAGAAACTACTTTTTCGTTCCGCTAAACGCTCCAATGAAGCATGCACGTGGAGCTAGAGCACTTCACGGGCCAATTTTTTTCAGCCCGGGCCCGGCCCGGGACCGTTTTTACGTTAGGCTTCCCACCCGATCCCGATCAAAACTATTATGGCGAGACCCAGGCCCGGCCCGGGCCCGGAAATAATCTACGTTACCCGCCCGGCCCGGCCCGCCACCCCTTTACCTTAGGCCCGAGCCCGGCCCAAGCCCGGCTCGAAACCGGTCCTAACTGGGTTAGGAAAAGCCTTTATGGGGCATGAGCATAAGAAAAATACAAATATTAAGAAAACACGCGTTATCAAACCAATATCTAAACCCTAACATACAACAAACTATATACAAAGCTGGTTAATTACAAATACTATCTTAAGTCCTCGCACACGACGTATTAAACAATTCAAAATATTTACATGAAGTCCCTCGACAAGGCCACGTAACGTCGTCGTCGCTGCTTCCGGCGACACGTTGTTGGGCCTGCTGATGCGTCGTCGTAGAGTCGGCGTCGCTGATTCTGACGTCCGGCCCTCGGTTGAGCTGGTCAGGAGGTCAGGATGGTGGGGTGACCAAGGCGCCTGGATTGCCCGGTCAACTCCGCAAGCCTGCGGATCGTAGCCGCAGGGAATCCGCGAAACAGCGCCGTCAGCCCGTAGCTGCGGCTTCCGATGGGGCGTTCGCTCAGCTCGCGGGTCGTGGCCGCGGCAGCTGAAGCACAGCTTCCATTGGGTTGCCGCCGTCTCCGCGATCCACCCTTCCTGTTCGGCCTCCAGCTCCTTCCGCCTGCCTGCGTCCCATAGCGTAGCTGGGCTGTTCTCTTCGGCTACGTGTCCCTTATCCCATTGGCCACGTAGCTGCGCGTGCACTTTAGCGCTTCTTCTTTTGCTTTCATGTTGTATTCCTTTTATTGAGACGCTCTTATTTTCTAACTTCTTCTTTCTTTATTTCTGTCACCGACTCCACGTGTCTTCTTGTTCTCTTCTTCTGCTTTTTCTTCTTTCTTTCTTCATTTTGTGGCTCATGACAACGCGTTCTTCAGCTGCATGCTGTATGGTTATTTCGATCGCTGCATCAGTGAAAACCGTATAAACTCGAGGAAATGCACAAATACCTTATAATACATATAGATGGAAATCTAGACAGATGGTTTCTATATATTTATGGTAAACGTTTTCTAACTGCATGCATACAATGTTTCGTAACCTTTTTAGGAAGTTGCAGACGCTAAACGCCTTAACAATGTATTCTACTTGTCGTCTGTCGCAAGACATCTTCTGAACACAGAGAAAATTCGTTGTGTGAACGCATTCAATGCTGTGGACATTGTCATTTTTGACTGATCACGAACGTCTATTAAACATCGCGTTAGGTGGTTTCTCGCATCGCGCCCATACGTTGCGTCAGCCACCAAGACTGTGTAATCCCTAACTAAGCCACGTAGCTACGTGACGAATGCTTCGCATAATTAAATTTGCGCAGTGCATTCCATGTGCATAACTTTATCTAGGGTATTTTACAACCATAGCCTCAATGAGTGATAGAGTTTATTCCGTGCGCGATGCATAGTTTAGCATTGCACTGCGCACTCGTGTGCCTTCTCGTGGTCTTCACAGCATTGTTTTCTCCGACTAAATAGGCTTTCTTCTATTTACAGGAAACCTCCTGTGTGCAACAGCAGAATGCTCCGAAAGAGGTATGGTATTTTAAGGCGATTGAGTGAACAATGTAAGGCAGCAAGCTTTTTTTAATGACTATACAAAATTTTTACTACGAGATTTTTAACTATTGCGATTGTGTTTCTTGTTCACGTCCTTCGTAAGTAGAATATAGATGTTACATGGGCCGACAGGGACACTGAAAGGCTTATTTGACAGAAACAAATATGTACCGGTCGTTTAGTTTGCGCTACAACAAATTAGAAGATGCCATACTAACAAGCCCATTTCCTTTAGCAGGTTAGGAGAAAGAGAGAGAGAGAGAGAGAAACGAAAGGGAAAGGTAAGGAGGTTAACCAAGGACGTGCCCGGTTGGCTACCCTACGCTTGGGCAGAGGGAAGGGGGAAGAATAGATAAGGAGCGAGAATATAAAATAAATCATAATGAGTCAGTCATTGACACAGTCAATCGCAGAGGAGGGTTCATGTCACAAGCGTTCATACAGTCCAGTCTCCTTCAAGAAGTGAAGAAGAGCTTTTGTGGCCTTTCGCATGCAAGAATGCGTAGGCCATGATCCCAGAATCTTTTCCTCCGACAGCACTCTGCTGTCTAACATGCTGAGTTGAGCTTGAAGAATACGTCGTTGAGCGTCAAAAGCTAGGCAATGAAACAGAAGGTGCTCTAGCGTCTCATCGCAACCGCACGAATAGCATGCCGCACTGCTAGCCATTCCTATAAGGAATGAATAGGAATTTGTAAATCCGACGCCCAACCACACGCGACACAGTACAGTTGCTTCGCTACGGGAGAGTCCAGGTGGCATGTGAAGTCGCAATTTAGGGTCGAGAGAATGCAAGCGTGAGTTGCTGAAGCCTGGTAAATTCAATCTTAGAAGTGATGTGGCGAGCAAGTGATTGAAGTTGCCACGCAGCGTCAACTTCAAGGAGGTTAGGGAATGTTGATATTGTTACGGGGAGATTCTATATGCAATGGACATATTTACAAGGCAAGGCGCAAAACGTATACCACGCGGTATACGCCGTTCTGCTGTTGTGCAAAGACGGCGCCTACACCGCGGCCACTGGCGTCGGTACGAACATCCGTGCTGGCTGACGGGTCGAAATATGCTAGAACAGGCGGGTTCGTTAGGATGGCAACGAACAATGAAAAGGTGTCTGCTTGTTCACGACCCCGAGTGAACACGACGTCCTTCTTGAGTAGGCCAGTGAGAGGGCGGGCTACATCCTCGAAGTTCTGGACAAAACGACGGAAGTACGAGCACAGGTCAATAAAACTGCGGATGTCTTTGGCTAACCGTGGAGTACGGAACTGACTAACAGCATGGATTTTGTCAGGGTCTCCCTGCACGCCTCCTGCGTCAACAAGGTGGCCGAGGATGCAGATTTACTGGTGCCCAAAGCGACATTTCGACGAGTTAAGCTGATGACGAGCACGGCGACAAACATCAAGCACGGTGGAAAGCCCAGTGAGATGGTTTTCAAACGTAGTCGAAAAAACGATAACATCGTCCAGGTAGCAGATGTATATTACGGTGCAACCTAGATTGGCGCCAGTCAGAAGAAGGCGATTTTACGTGCGCAGGTGCATTCCCCTATAGTGAGTATGATCCACTCTCGAAGGCTAGCGAGCAAGCAACCTAGCAAGCAAGGTGCAATCGGTCTCGACAGCCATCTTGTTTATGTAGCGTTGCCTCTTTTGTCACTAATGTAAGGATAAGAATAAACTTTATTTGTCCAACGGTTATTGCTGTTGATGCCCGGGGCTAGGCTGCCAGGGGTCCATCGCTGTAGCAAAATCTTCCGAGGTCCCCGGCAATGACCCAGGCCCGCTGAACGGCTCACTTCTGGTCTTCGGGTGCCTCGCTGTAGAGGGCAGCTTACCATCTAAATAATGTAACGACAACTTTATATGTGACTTCCTCAACGTAAAAAATTGTTGAGACGTGCGGGGTAGCTACGGAAACAATGACCGAGCTCTGCAGTGGTTGTCAGCCAGGACTCGACACCATGACGGATGAAAAAGTACTCCGAAATGGTGCGGCCCACATCAACGCCTACAACCCCAATGGTTGTGCTGGCTCAGTGGCAAGATCCAGGAATGTTCTGCGGTACCGACCTCCTCGACGTGGAACAGTGCATCGCCACGCATGAGCGTGTAAGTGCCCACAACAAATGGTGTCCGAAGATTTTGTTATCTAACTTGGTATTCTGCCTACATAGCACGATCAAGCTGTGGTATGACAAACACGAAGAGCTGAACGACTGGGACACGTGCAAACAGAAGCTGAGGGGCTGATTCGGTCGTCACGCTGGGCGGGAAAGCGCCGCTAAGAAAGAATGAGCGAGTCGCGTCAAAACGTCCACATAATCATACGTCTCTTACATCCAAGAGGTGCAGGTTCTGTGCCCCAAGGCTGACAGTGATATGGCTGAGTCATGCAAGGTTGGGCATATACCGGAGGGGATCGCTGATGATGCTTGTGAAACAGTAGAGGACACCGTAACAGAATGTCAACGCTTTGAGCAGGCCAAGAGCCGCCACATCGCAATGCCGTCCGCACGTCTGCCGAACACAGCTGCGACATTCTGTCGTGAAGACAGGCCAGGAATGCAGCGACCGTCGTCATCAAACGACAATACGCGAATAGTGCGGCGAGAACTTGAAGCCATGATTCATGCAGCCTTTTTCCCCGCTCCAGTGAGCCGAACAACTTGCCTACAGTCCACGAGGAACTCGCTAATCTTTCAGCTCATTCTTTATGTGCCGCTGCCGCTTCACAGCTGTCTCGTACTCCTGGTTGATCGACTGGTCAGCGGTATCCTGCACTCTACCGAAATTCAGCCGAATGGTGATCCGCAGACGGTCGGTGAATCTGTTTTGCCTGCCGGCGTATCGGCCACGTTGCTCGCCATTGTAACAACCCTACTGCCTCCTCCCCTCTGCGACTACCATTCACCAGTTATTATCGCGCCGAACAGAGCTAGCGTCGCTACCACCCACCATTTCAACCACTTCAGCCAAACAATGACGCTCGTGCCTCTTGGAACAGTCCCTCGTCGTCATTGCGACGTCACCAGTCCTGTTCGCCACCAGCTCGTCGACCATCGTACCCGATTCAACCCCGACGCCGGTCTCCGGAAAACTAAGCGATGCAGCTCCCAAGGGTGATGCTGCTTTGACGACTCCACCAAAACACCCACTGATCACCTTGCCGACCAAGCCGCACTTGATGGACGCCGTAGTCGATGGTGTCAGTTTCCAAGAAATCATTAACACTGGCGCGCACATATCCGTGATGAGTGCCCAATTTCGCCGACGCCTGAACAAAGTTCACACACCCGCTGCATAACGCGAACTCCGCGTCGCTGACGGAGGAGCACCTACCTTGCTTGGTATGTGTATTGCTCGCACTGGCATCGCAGGCGCCTAACGACTGCTTTGTTTGCCGTTTCGGAACAATGCCGTTATACTCCGCTTAGAATTTTTATCGTCCCATTCAGCCCTCTTTGACTGCGGCTCAAGCTGAAAGTGTCATTCAGCTTGAGCAGCACCACAGCTGCTACAGTCCACCAGTCGCACAACCATGGTTATGCTTTCTCGACGACATCCGCTGTAGCCTCAAGCCACTACGTAGGTTACTCAAATGTAGTTCCCATCTGTTTCTGACGGCGTCTATGTGCTACGTCCCACCACTAGCATAGTGCTTGAAGGAAATTTGGCTGTTCCCTATATCGTGATCACTGTTACATCCAATCTGAATTCGCCCCCTCTCCTTATTTTTACTCCTCACCTGAAATTATTTCCACAGGCATGTCTGTGGGCGCCTGTGAACGATTGCGATATATCGGCTCTTGACGCCGCAATTCCGTGGTCCTCTAGACAAACCTCCAATTCACCGACTCTCACTGACGAACTTAGCAAGATGATTGCACCGATCTTCTTCCTGCAGAAGCTGCTAAACTTACCGCAACATTTTTTGCCTTGACGGCAGCCCTCAGACATCAGTGGTCACCCATCGTATTTACACCGGAGATGCCAATCCGATACGCCGCCAGCCGTACCGTGTTTCACATGCTGAACGACACGTGATACAACTAGCAATCGATAAGATGTTGACTAAAAGCATTATTCAGCAATCTTGCAGTCCGTGGGCGTCCCCTGTTGTCAATGTGAAGAAGAACTGCAGTTGGCGACACCTCAACAAAATAACATGCATGTATGTCTACCTCTTGCCGCGTATTGATGACGCTTTGGACTGCTTGCACGGAGCCATGTACTTTTCATTGATAGACCTTCGATCAGGCTAGTGGCACACTCTAACATACAAAAGACGAACGTTCTCTGTAACTCGAGGATATATCCATCCAAGAGCGTAGATTGACTGCTCCTATAAAAAGCACAAAAACACACAAAAGGCGAACGTTCTCTGCAATTGGAGGATACATCAATCAAAGAGTGAACATTGACTGCTCCTACCTGACGTCGCTGCTGCAAGTCACACGAGGTCCGCATATTGTGATTGGTGACTTTAATGCACACCATCTCCTATGAGGTAGCACTGCAGTGAACGGTCGTGGTAGAGTTTTGGCCGAATTCATGTGTAACAGGCATAGGTCGGCGCACTCACTCATGAGTGCACTCACTCACACTCACTAGCACTAATTTCAAATGCGTGAGTGCGAGTGCAAGTAAGTGCCACTGAGTGTGAGTGCAGGTGAGTGCGAGTGCGAGTGAGGGCCAGTGAGTGTGAGTGCAGATGAGTGCGAGCGCGAGTGACTGCCAGTGAGTGTGAGTGCAGGTGAGTGCGAGTGCGAGTGAGTGCCAGTCATTGTGAGTGCAGGTGAGTGCCAGTGCGAGTGAGTGTGAGTGCAGGTGAGTGCGAGTGCGAGTGAGTGCCTGTGAGTGTGAGTGGAGGTGAGTGCGAGTGAGTGCCAGTGAGTGTGAGTGGGAGTGCGAGTGGGTGCCAGTGAGTGTGAGTGGAAGTGAGTGCGAGTGAGAGTGAGTGCCAGTGAGTGCCGGTGAGTGTGAGTGCAGGTGAGTGGGAGTGGAGGTGAGTGTGAGTGAGTGGAGGTGAGTGCCGGTGAGTGTGAGTGAGTGGAGGTGAGTGCCAGTGAGTGTGAGTGGAGGTGACAGCCAATGAGTGTGAGTGGAAGTGAGTGTGAACGTGGTGAGTGCCTGTGAGTGTGAGTGGAGATGAGTGCGAACGTGACTGAGTGCTGTGTAAGTGGAGATGAGTGTGAACGTGACTGAGTGCTGTGAGTGTGAACGGAGTGAGTGCTTCTGGGTGTATAGAGGTGAGTGTGAACGTGAGTGTGAGTCAGGTGAGTGTGAACGTGGTGCGTGCTTGAACGATAAGCAGAGGTGATATCGGTTCACCTTGCTTGCGGAAAAATGGAGGCGCGTTGTGTGCCCAAGCTCACTCGCGGTGATGACTTATCGCACTAGCAGATTGTGCACGCCAAGAGAAATCACTCACGAAGGTCGTAATAATAGAAGGATCAGGCATGAGTGAGACAATGCATAATAAGATGAGCGGATATATTGCGATAGCAATTATATGGACACTCCAAGTGAACTTCTGCCGTGGTCATGGACGTCGTTGTGAGGTTCCGCATAAAGTCCAAACACGGTAAAATCGTCGCAGCGTGCCGGCGGTATGCTGCGTGTGCGAGTGCAAGCTTGCGAGGGTCAGCCGACACTTGCTGCTCAATCTCGCGCGTGCGATGGAAAAGGTGGGGCGGAAGCGCGCTGCTTCTGTCGCGCGTCAGGCCACGATGTAAGAGCACCGTGGCGCCAGGCATTGGAGGGGGGGGGGGGGGGGTCGCCTTGCTCCAGCGGCGGCCGCGTGGTTGTCGTATCTCGAATACGATCGGTGACGTGGAAAAAGCGCGCGCGCGCGCGCCTCCTCTTCAAAGCGATTTGCCACGTGAACTATTTTCATCTAGAGCCTTTAACTTCGTATGCGCCGTGTTTTAGACGTTTAGTTCGCTTTGAAGCGAAATGCGGCACAAAGGTCAATTTGTCCGCACCTATAGCTGCTGCTCCTTACTCCGGCGTTCTGACAGCGAGTTTCCGCGGTCATCGAGCGAGATGCGTTCATGTTTACTTGTTCGCGCGTGACACCGTGCTTGTCTATTTAGGTAGTAGGCGAATGTTTACAAGTTTATACGGCCCAATAAACTACTATCCTTGCTTCGTATAGCACTCTACTAGTTTGCTATCGCAATCGAAGTTTCGACTTTCGGGCGAAACTGCGACATTTTCTTTAATACACCAATGAATATGTATGGTCTGGAGTGCTGATGGCAGACATATCCAAATCATGACCAGCAAATTTTGCCATGACTTCCACTGAGTGAAGACGTTTAATACCGTGTGATTTGCTACAGCTTCGCTGGTCATTTGCCTTCAGAGGGTGGAATGGCTCCTCATTTTCTTCCTGCTTCCCTCTTAAACGTACTCGTACAGGCTCCTTATATAAACAGGCAGAGCGGAAGAGGGACTAGCCAAGTTAACACAGAGTAACAGACACGCACGCTCGCATACATGGAGAAAAAGCGAAGATGCAATGATAGATGCCGCTTTGTTCTGCCTTTTGTGTTTGTTTCGGCGTTAAGTGGTTGACTAAGTATAAGGACAGTCAATCTCTCCCTCTATTTCCCGCTCTCTTGGCTCAATCCGACCGAAGGGGAGCTTAGCGAGCATGGGCGGCAAGCATGCACACGTCTAATGTCAATGACAGAGAGATGGACAGAGAGAGTTTGGGGCTGACGTCAATGTTTATGTCACCATGAATAAATTGAAACGAAAACTTTAGACGTGCTAGTTTTTCTCTACTTCGCAGTGTTAATAAACCAGCTCTCTTTAATAATTTAGTCAATGAATGCGTTAATTTGTATTTATTAAAACATAATCTTATTGCCTTCCTCTGCAGCCTTTCCATTCTTGCAATGAGTTATAATGTGTACGGAAACCAAACAATATTGGCGGGCTCCAGCACTGCTTGAACAAGCATTTTGTAGGCCAGCGAATTTTATCTGGGGGCGCAAGACGAAGGTGTCTTCTCAGAAACAAGAGTCGCTTTAGTGCTCAGCATGTACATTGATTTCCACTTGAGGTTATTTTGTTAACATGAATTTTCCATCGGAGAGCGTATATATATGTTAAAGTGACACCTAAATATTTACGCTGAAATGCACGAGTGAGAGGTGTGTCATCAATAATGTAAGTAAACTCAGACATCTGTTTCTTTCTTACTGCTAGCGTTACAGTTTTTTCGGCATTTAGAGTCATCTGCCATTCCTGACACCAAGAAAAGGCAGAATTTTGTATATGGTAATTATTACTCCGATTAATTTCGCGGTACGAAATACAATAGTCAGCGAATAGACGGATGTTACCATGTTATCTGGAAGGCAAATCTTTTATGCATATTAAAAATAAACCTGGGACCAAAACACTGCCTTGGCGCACTCCTGTTGCAACAGGTGCTAAATTGGAAGCTTCGTTATGAATACACACGAATTGTGAACGGTATAGATCGGCACAGTGACTCATGAGTTCACTCACTCACACTCGCACTCATTTCAAAGGTGTGAGTGCGAGTGAGTGCCAGTGAATGTGAGTGTAAGTGAGTGCGAGTGAGAGCGAGTGCCAGTGAGTGTGAGTGCAGGTGAGTGCGAGTGAGTGCCAGTGAATGTGAGTGTAAGTGAATGCGAGTGCGAGCGAGTACCAGTGGGGGTGAGTGCAGGTGAGTGCGAGTGAGTGCCAGTGAGTATGAGTGCAGGTGAGTGCGAGTGAGTGCCAGTGAGTATGAGTGCAGGTGAGTGCGAGTGAGTGCCAGTGATTGTGAGTGCAGGTGAGTGCGAGTGCGAGTGAGTGCCAGTGAGTGTGAGTGCAGGTGAGTGCGAGTGAGAACCAGTGATTGAGTGCAGGTGAGTACAAGTGCGATTGAGTGCCAGTGAGTGTGAGTGCAGGAGAGTGCGAGTGCGAGTGAGTGCAAGTGAGTGTGAGTGCAGGTGAGTGCGAGTGAGAACCAGTGATTGAGTGCAGGTGAGTACAAGTGCGATTGAGTGCCAGTGAGTGTGAGTGCAGGAGAGTGCGAGTGCGAGTGAGTGTGAGTGCAGGTGAGTGCGAGTGCGAGTGAGTGCCAGTGAGTGTGAGTGCAGGTGAGTGCGAGTGAGAACCAGTGATTGAGTGCAGGTGAGTACAAGTGCGATTGAGTGCCAGTGAGTGTGAGTGCAGGAGAGTGCGAGTGAGTGCAAGTGAGTGTGAGTGCAGGTGATGCGAGTGCGAATGAGTACCATTGAGTGTGAGTGCAGGTGAGCGCGAGTGCGAGTGAGTGCCTGTGAGTGTGAGTGGAGATGAGTGCGAGTGAGTATCTGTGAGTGTGAGTGGAGGTGAGTGCGAGTGCGAGTGAGCGGCAGTGAGTGTGAGTGGAAGTGAGTGCGAGTGCGAGTGAGTGCTGTGAGTGTGAGTGGAGGTTAGTGTGAACGTGAGTGAGTGCGGGGCCTGGAAAAAATTACGGTGAGTGAGTGTGAGTGAGTGTCCTCCCACACTGCCGACCTATGGTAACAGGACTAAGTGTGTTCAATGATGTGTCGCCTACATTCATTCGAGGAACTTCTTACGGCAGCTGCCTTGACCTTACTTTTGTGTCCAGAAGCCTTCTGTAAACTGCATGTTAGTCCACGGATGTAGAAACTCATGGAAGTGAGCACCTCCCAACATACGTTCAATTTAGCTGGTTCCGCCTCTCAGCCTCATGATGCACGCACCAAACAGACCGCATTTTATGGAAGGCATCTATCAAAACTAGATGTCATTGCATGACTACACCATCCGAAGTTGAGGACATCATTGCTACTTCTGTGTGCGACACAACGAGACAAGTTAAACTACCAATGCAGAGATCAGCGATCTATTCACAATACAAGGCCCTTCGTGCAATCCGGCGTCGCGAAGAACGACGATACAGAAGAACAAAGTCTCCGTCACACCTTTCAGCCAGTTGCCGAGTGCAAAGACACGTTTTTAGGCATCTCTACAAGCTTGACAGGCAGCGGTGGCACGCGTTCCGCGGCTCTCTGGACTCAAGACAGCCTTTATCTGAGATCTGGCGGGTAGTACGAAGTCTGTACACGAGTCCACATTAAAGCCACCCATTCCGTGCCGTGGCTCTACATCAAGGCCGGAGCGAATTGGAGGTGGCCAATGACTACTGTAAACTTGTCATTGCAACCTCTAATACTAGCCTAAGCCTCTATCCGTTTAATACCGAAATTGAAGCTCTTACATCATTGCACCTCCGTCACCTGATGAGCGTCTCGAGGTGCGTTTTACGAGGCAAGAACTTGACGCTCCAATTTGGGTCCTGACGCTCATCGGCTCCAGGTCCAGACGGAATCACGTACGCTGCGTTCCGTCATATTGTCACAGAAGCACGACATGCCGTGCTGTCCTACTACAACCTCTCGCGGGAATTAGGAAATGTCCTAGCTAATTGGAAATGTAGCCGCATTATTGCATTCCTCGAACCGGGGAAGTGCCCTCATGAACTTTCCTCCTACAGACCGATCGCCTTAGCCAGCTGCGTCGGCAAAGTAATGGCAAGGATGGTACTGTGAAGAATAGAGTGGTTCTTAGAAAGCAATTACTGCTTTCCCCTATTTATGCATGGGTTTAAAAGAGGCCGACCTGCCATTGACGGTGTGGTCAGCTTGATCTCCAATGTTGAACAGGAAAGAAGTCGACGCATATTAGTGGGGGCAGTTTTCTCGACAGTAAGGGCACCTATGACAATGTTCTGCATTACGCGATCCTTGACGCGCTAGAAGCTTTAGGCATCGGTGGCCGACTATATGCTTGGATCGTTTGTTATCTGAGTGGCCGTACCGTGTATATGTCGACAAGCGATGGATACACCGATCAATGTAATATCCACCGCGGTGTTCCCCAAGGAGGAGTTCTCAGTCCAACTATCTTCAATGTGACATTGATTGGACTTGTGTCTGAGCTTCCCAAAAGAGTAAAGATTAGCGCATATGCCAACGACATATGCATATGGGCACCTGGTGCTACACGCCCGAAACTGCGTGCGTGTCTGCATAGTGCAGTGATAATTACAGCCAAGTACTTAAGACGTCGAGGCCTCACACTTTCCATTGAAAAAAGTGCTGTGCTTGCATTCCCCCACAAACAAATGACGAAATATCCGATAGTCGTTAATAGAACAGCGATACCTTGCATAACACACCACAAGTTCCTTGGTGTAATCATAGACCGTGAACTATCCTGGTCAAGGCACGTCTCTGCGCTGAAGTCAAAACTGAAGAGTTTCGTACTTGTGCTTCGGATTGTGGCAGCAGCATTATGGGGCCCGTCGGAATCGTCTCTTAAATTGTACCAAGGCCTGATTGTAGACTATATAAGATACTGCATGCCGGTGCTCTCGAACATGAGACCTAGCTGTGTGCGGACGCTAAACAGCATTCAATATCAAGGATTGCGCTCGTGCTTGGGCCTACCACGCTGCACCTCAACGAATGGAACCATCGCGCAAGCTCGGGCTTGTTTCATCAATGTATATATGGTCTGCGAACCTCTTCGAGTGAACTTACGCTTGTTGGACCCGACATAGGCAACATCCCCTATGAGCACTTCCTGCCACACACCGAAACTGCAGTTATTCAAGAGCTATATCACGTCATGAGAACATACGACCATTAAGATTCTCTTCCCCATACATTCCTAGAGCACCTCCGTGGGTCCTGCTTAAACCGCTTGTTAAACTTCAAATCCCTGGGATTACGAGGAAGTCCTGTGTTTCATCCATTGACCTTGAGCAACTTACCCTATCGCACATTTTTACAGTATACGGTGGCACTTCACACATGTATACCGATGGCTCTGTTATCCCATGTGCCTCCGCCGCAGCCTTCGTCATCCCGCAAATGACCATCGCTCGACGGTTTAAATTAAACCACAAGTCTACTTCAACTGCCGCAGAACTTGTTGCTATCCGCGAGGCAATACAATTCCTTGCATGAGAGCCTCCTCGCACGTGGACTTTATTTTGCGATGCCAAACCCGCTCGTCAAGCCATTGAGTGCGCTTTGAAACAAGGCCCTTATTATATATTAGGTCTCGAAATCGCTGAGCTTCTCGACATTGCGACAAAAAGTGGCCGCCATGTCACCTTTCGGTAGATATCTGCACACTGTGGTGTGATAGCAAATGAACAAGCAGACGCTGAAGCTAAAATAGCTGCAAATAAGGCGCCTGAAGGAAGCATTGCGTTTTCACGAACAGACACGAATGTCCTGCTTCGGTGCGTTATGCTCAACTCTACACTTGTAGCACTGGACCAACCGAGATCTACGAGGCAGGCGACTGCACAAATGGGACACAGAAATGAAGTTCCGCAGGTCTCATAAACTGAAGAGGAGTATAAGGAGTATGATACACCGGATTCGTCTTGGTGTTGCACTCATCAGGCGTTATACGCATATCATCCGCTGCAGGGACACCGGTCCCAACTGCGATCACTGCCAAGCGCCAGAAGCACTTGAGCATATATTTTGCTTGTGCCCAGAGTACGCGCGAGAGTGGCAGAGCCTTATTACTACTATTGAACGAGTTGCTAAAAGAATAATAGCTGACGAGATTGTATTAGGTCATTGGCCTGACGCCAATAGCGCAGGTGTGGTGATCGGAGCGACTATAGCCTCTCTTTCTTGGAAAATCTCGGTATAATGACATGGACCGTGAGAAAACTGCCTTCGTAACACCTGGAAGCCTCTATTAATCCAAGGTTACGCCTTTCGGCCTTTGGAATGCCCCGGCAACCATCGAAAGAATGACGGACTCCTTATTTACGCGGCAGGCGTCCGGAGCTGGCTTACCATGCCAGCTCCGGACATCTGTTCTTGAGCAGTTGCATGACACCCATAGCACAGGCCACCTCGGCGTTTCCCGTACTTACGACCGCGTAAAGCGCCGCTTCTACTGACCAGGCCTGTACCGCTCTGTGCACCGCTAAGTTGCAGCTTGTGCGCTAGCGCCGTCAAAAAACTGTCAGCCCTTCCACTGGGGTGGCGATAGAATACCAGCGAAGCAGTACTATTGTGGAAATTATGTATATACAATTATGTCTTTTAAAATGTGATGGTGTAATTGGTTATTTGAACTATTCAACAATAAGAAATATATGTGATCCGGTAGTTTTCATTTATTTAGTGACCACAGGGACCATGACCTTATGGTCGCTACGGTACACCGACATAGGGTGTACGGTAAACGTTGGCACGTTCTTTATAAACACGTCACCAACGCCGCGCGCGTTCGGTGCGAACGCGAGCGAAACGCCGCCGCCATCCACAACAGTTGGGCTCGCTGTGCACAACCACACAAGAGCTGCAGGCGAGAGCCCAGAGAGAGTCGGCGGTACAGGCAGCAGAGCTGCGCGCATGCGCCGCAGTGGGATAGCGGGCACGCACACGCACAGTCTAGGGTGCCTCGATGCCCTCCTCATCCACCGCTCCCCTTCCACAGGGAAGTCGCATTTGCTCTCCGCCATGCGTTTGCTGCCTGTGAAAGCGCGCGTCCCACGCCCTCGCGTGCTTTCACTCGCACATAAGTCGCGTTTGCTCTGCGCCGTACGTCGCCCTCGCGCGATTTCACTCGCACATAAGTCGCGTTTGCTCTCCGCAGGTGCGTTCGCTCCCCGTGAAAGCGCGTGTCCCTCGCTTTCGCACGCTTTCACTCGCACATATAGCATACGGCCAATGAGAGTTTTAACGCGATAGCGTTAACGGCCCCGTGTCACAAAAATCCGGCGTCGGCCAACGGCGTGCGTGAGGTGGCGGAGAAAACCATCCCCAACCACGCAGGCCCTCCGAATATATATAGGTACATGAATATGTTCTATCATTGTTGTTGCTCATACCTTGTCTTGCATTCTTGGCAAAGCTATTCCTCGGAATTTTTAGAATGACAATCCACAAACAAATGTCATGAAACAAAACATCCACAGCGCATGCCTTTTATGTAAATGTTCTCAGACTGATATATTAAAAGTACGAAACAAAAACGAGAACCTGAAAATTATGCAATTTTTTTGGCGCGGTTGTGCAATATTTCCGGGATCACCCGATGCAAGAGGCCGCGTTTCTACCAGAAAGCTTAGGGAGCCTACATGCAAGCGACAGCGCTTGCATGCAGGCTCCTTACGAAAGCTCGCCTTCGTGCATAACGTTCGCCGCCAGTGTTTCCTGGCAACCATTACGGTTGCTTAAGCAGCAGTTAACGGGAAGCGTGAGAAGCAGTCAGGGATCTTTGAATGATATCGCGGTTTCACTATTAAAAGTTGTCGCAGTTTCACCTGAAAGGCGAAGCATCAATTGCGATAGCAAATTTGAAGAGAGCTATACGGAGTAATGATAGCAGCTTCATCAGCTGTATAAACTTGGACATGCAGCAGCACCGGCAACACGCAGAACTGTTGTCGACGCCGTCGGCGTTTTGCCCGCGTTCGCTCAAAATGCGTGCGACGTTGGTGACTGTTGCCGGAGCCTCAGATATAAATAGGCACTTGGTGCCGCAGCTAAACGTCGCCTCCCTTCCCTCCCCCTCCCCCTCCCCTCCGCTCCCCCACGGCCTCTCGCGCGTCGGAAGAAGGCGCGTTTGCTCTACATATATGGTGATTGTAAAGGAGGAAAGAGACGCCTACTTCTGCAGCCCTTAAGGGAGCACGGCGCAGAACGCGCGTTTGTTCTCCGCCGTGCGTTCACTCCCCGTGAAAGCGCGCGCCCCTCGCGCCCTTTCAGTCGCACATACAGCGTTCGGCGCGCGGCAACGATTTCATCTCCATTGACGTCATACGGAACCTCACGGCGACGGCGACGCCGACGGCAGAAATCTGCTTTTGAGTGTCCATATAATTGCTATCGCAATAAAAGCGAAGCTTAAGCGTCCTCCAATTTTTTTTCTATTGCCGGACGCGACCATCGAAGAGTGAGACCTTAACAGCATCTCTGTAAAAACTGCTGTGCGGGCCGCTGGACTCCATCACCCCATCGATGCGCCTTCAGAACCATTCTTCCGCGTTGGTCTTGATTTAAACGCGACAGCGTTTAGGGCTCCGTATCGCAGAAAATCCGGCGTCGGCAACCGGCGTGTCATCGCGGGTGGTGGAGAAAATCATCAAACCACATCGACCGCGCAGGCCCTCCACGTGGTGCAAGGTTTTAGTGAACAAAAATGGAATTTCTCATAGTGAAGTCCGTCAGAAAATTTGTAAAGTACGATTTACCATTTGGCGTCGGATTCGCCGTCAGATTGTTTACCAATCGGCGTCGGATTGTAATTTGAATGTATGAGAAAACCTAATTCTGCTACGAGGAAACTCAAACATTTCTACCAGACCAGCAAGCGTCGGGGCAATAGAAAACAATTAATAAAATAATTAAAAAGTGCTAGGGCCTTCACATTTTATTATAAGACCACTTATATTGCCCCTGGAAAAACTTCTTCTCAGAAATGCATTTCAGCTTAAAAGTGAAGCTGACTTTAAGGGGATCGGTGTAAGCTTAGTCTTTGTAAGCTTGCGTTCCCACGTTCAGCGTTGCAGTGAATGAAGTCTACTTGCCGTACGCGAACGATGCGATGCGAACGGGTTCCGATAACGCTATCGCGTTGTACTCTTAAGGGCGAAGCTTAAGTGTTCTCCAAGTTTTTCTCGTCCCTTTTCCGACGTCGAAATCTGGCAATAATCGGTCGTTGTCGCGACTGATTTCACGACCCGGTACGCGATCACAAGAGCTTTGCGCACAAGCTGTGTAACTGAGGTGGCGGATTTACTTTTACATGACGTCAGCTTCCATCGCGCAGCACCCCGGCAGCTCCTCAATCATCGCGGCCGCATCTTCTTGTCCCAAATAGTTCAAAAGGTTTCGTTCTGGTTCTGCCGAGCACGGGCTTTCCACTGCCTACCACCCGCATACAAACGGACTCACGGAGCGGCTCAATCGCATGTTGTGAGAAATGCTGTCTATGTACGTTTCTGACAACCACAGTGATGGGGACAGCATGTCACCCTTCGTGACCTTCGCCTGTAATTCGTCCCGTCACGAGAGCGCTGGTTTTCACCCTCTTACCATCTGTTCTGCTGCCACCCTACTTTGCCATTTGACACACTGCTTCCTTCCTTGACGAACACTCCCATTGGATATGCTCAAGACATCTTCATCCGAGCTCGCACGGCACGCCAGATTGCCGGCTCCCGGCTCAATGAATCTTAGGCGACGCAAAAGCTCCGCTACGACAGCCGACATCGGGACGTTCGACATGCTCCTGGCTCCGTGGTCCTCTTATGGACACCTTGTCCCCATGTCGGCTTATCTGAAGAGATGCTGCCGCGCTACACAGGGCCCTACACGATGTTGAATCGGCTTGGCCATGTGAACTACGAGAACGCTTCGCTGGACTCGCGTGTCCCCAGTGACGTTGTGGATGTGTCCCGGCTGAAGCCTTACTTTGCGGCGAGTTTACCTACCTTATAGTTAGCACCGACACGGTGCCTTTACAGGCGGGGGTTATGTTACGGCGCAACCAAGAGTGGGGCCAGGCAGGAGAAGACTTGATAGAACGTGTAAGTGCGACTGAGTGAGCACGTAGAAAGAAACAGACACGCTCTCTATGTGAGTCTGTTTCTTTCTACGCCCTCGTTCAGTCGCGCTTACACATTCTATCATGGATTCTAACCAACTAGCCCGCCAATGTGTTTTAACCAGAAGACCATTTGCCGTGTGGAGGTGCAATCGATCTCGGCAGCCATCTTTTTTCTGTATCGTTGCCTCTCGTGAATACTGTAAATACATCTTTATATATGACTTCCGCAACGTAACAATATGTAATCTATTTTAAATAACTTTCCTGAATGATTTCCACCACCGGTTTACACATATAGCGCC
This sequence comes from Dermacentor silvarum, assembly GCF_013339745.2. Classification (NCBI taxonomy): domain Eukaryota; kingdom Metazoa; phylum Arthropoda; class Arachnida; order Ixodida; family Ixodidae; genus Dermacentor; species Dermacentor silvarum. Next base: position 39,037,364 of record NC_051155.1, on the reverse strand, counting down.
AGTGTTCCAAATTTTGATGAATTACGGCAGAACTCACTCAGGATAACTGTCGATGGTGATGTGATTAGCATTCCAGCAACGTAGTGACACACCATATTTCTGAACTCACGTTTGTATAACATCTGTAGTTGTCATCTGAGACTTCTGTTGCTTTAGTTTTGGACCTTTTCGAAGCGATTCCGTGGGTGCCGCCATGTTTGCTAATGTTGTGACGCGTCCATTGCTTGTTTCTGCTTGCCCCGTTGCCTTCATGTTTGCAATAGATGTACATGACGCACGGTACTGCTCAGGAAACCTGTTTGGGGAGAAATTGTAGCCGCTGACAAGGTAGATGACACGAAGCTTTGGCAACAGCTTCAAAGGACATGTAAAAGCACTTTCGGGGCTTATTAAGCTGTGTAAAATGCGCGAGCAGCGTATATGGTGCTTGTTCTAAAAGCGAGGCTAATAATGTATTCGAAGATACCGAAGCTTGGCCCTCATGAATTTAATCAAGATCAGTGTGTTTTGATGTTCGTTTTTTTATTTGGCACATACTTTGAAGCAGTGGCTTCTCACGTTTCTGGCTCAGTGAACTTCGTCGGCGCGGTGACTATGCGATTACCTTTCGCCTAATCGCTCGCGGGCGTGCTCAGTTGCAATAGCTGTGTTCTTGCTGCACAGAAGATTTGGAACGCCGCTGTTCTTCCCTTTGTAATAGCGTGTAGCAGAAATGTATTATCGCTAGTAACTCGCTTACTTCTGTGGACCGTCACGAAGCATTTAGCTACGACGATTCGTGTGCTGTCAGTATAGTAGCTGCCTGCATTGATTGAAGTGTTGCGCCCATTCGCATGTTCCTAATAAGTTGCCGATAGAGTGGGCGGAAATTTGCGTGGGAGTTGGGGTAGATGTTCGCAGATAACGTGCGCGGAACTTGCTATGCCAGGAAGCGGTGCTACTCCCTTTGTCACTGTTTAACGAGCGGTACTCACTCTTTCCGATGTTCCCGCGTTGAAGTCTTTTTTTCAGGTTACTGATACAATGCGGGCGAATGAGTGAAACATTTTATCCACGAGTAAAGTCGTGCATCGAAAAGGGCAGGCCACACAGGCTGTCCGTATGTGGCAACGGTGCATAAACTTGGTCACACATATTGATTCCATTTCTTGATATGCGAGTCACTATTTTTGCAGTCAACTACTGCACACGTCTTCAATACACCGCTCCGAATTTTGCAGCATGAATAGAGCACAAGGCGTTATCGAAAACCCAGTTGCGTTTCCAACAGCTGATAGCACAGAAACAGGGCAGAAGCGGTAATGGTTTCGTATTCGTGCGCTTTCGCTGAGGTAACTTGCGGCGCGCCGCCGAAAGCGCCCCCTCGTATCTCAAGAAGAAACTGCACCGCGAAAAGGGTCAATATGTGGTATAATCCAGAACCACCCCATGTTGCTATGACACTCACTTGTCATACTAAAGCTTGAGCATGGCGGCATGGTGACAACTGCATGACACCGACGCACCAGCGACTATGGCATGACAACGAAGGAATTGCGTCGATGGAAAGACAAAGGCGGTGTCACCACAACAGCAAGGTGACAGTGAGGTGAGGATGCTGACTTGAGGACAATTGCACGACGACGAGTGCATGACGACTATGTCTTGACGACGACGGCATTAGGACAACTGGATCACGAAGCTGGAATAACGACGAAGGCACGACGAGGACGGCATGACGGCGACGGTGTGATAACGGATGCATGTTAGTGACTGTCTGAAGACGACGCATTGACGACCATTGCATGACAACGGCGGCATAATCATGATTGAATGACGGCCGCATAATTACTATCGAATAACGAAGAAGCATTGACGTCAATGCAACAACGAAGGCAATACGACGGTGACGACAGGACAAAAGTATGGCGTTACTGAAGTGACCTGAATGTTAAAACAACAGCGTAACGTCGATGGTATGATGACAATCGGCATCTAGACCACTGTATGACAACGAATGCATGACGACGGCTGTATATGACGGCAACAACATGACCGCGATGGCATGACCACGGTATGAGGATTATTGGATGGCGACGAGTGTTTGACGACTTGGGCGTAACAACTCTATGACGAAACCTGTATGATGATAGTATGATGATAAACGATTGACAGGTTGGAATTGCGATGATGCAACGACCACGATGGCATAATCACCACATGGTTGTCACAGAAGGCGTGACGACCACGGCATGACGAGAGTCTGATGACAAAGCTGCAATGACGACGACGTAACGACCATGACGGCATCACCACCATGAGCACACACCAAGTGGCTCATGCTGATAGCTTGGGTGACTGGGTCGGCGTAAGAGCCTAGGTAGTAAAAAGAAACTCATAATTAATCCTTCCAATTATAAGTTAGTTCATAAACTCCAGATCTAAACCCAATAATCAGTCGCAAGGTATGCCAATTTTTATTGATTTGCTTGCTATTTATTCCTTCAACCTCTGTTCATTCCTTGGTGTCGAGCTTGACTCACGCCTAAAATTTAACTTGCATATCCTTTAACTTCAAAGAAAAACTTCATATGTGATTAGGATTCAACTCAAAGCTAGGTGTCATATTGATTTACGTAGTCTGGTTACTCTATACTACGCATTAATTCATAGCCGTCTAAACTACTGCATAACTTCCTAGGGTCAAACCTATCACTCTCATCTTTCTGCCTTACATGTCCAAAATCAAGCCACCCTTATTATTACTAAGAGTAATCGCCGATCACATGCTACAGAACTGTACCGCGATCATAACATACTCTGCATTTCTAATCTTGCGAAATTCAATGTTTACATATTTGCACATGTGGCAATTAAAGACCACCACCTCTTAAAATTTGTTTTCCTGCAAGGACTCACCAATATAAATACCTAATGCACTTTTTTTTCTCTAAGCAATTTTTTACTGCAAGAAGTCCGCACTATCTACGGTACCTAAAGACTTGGTTTTGTTTTAATGAAATTGTGAAAGTATTTGCCTTGTAATAATAAAACTGCTGTTTCCATGTCCTAATCTAAACGTTTCCTTCGTGATTTTATCCGTAACCAGTAACACAATTTCACTAATGAAATAACCTGTCCTTTATACTTTTTTAATGAATAATGACTGTTTGTATGTTAACAGAATGGTTGTGTCACTGAAATGACTGTACTAGACTACTTATTTTATTAATAATTTTTTACTCTTCATACTTTATTGTAGCTGTTTTAATACTCTTTTTTGCTGTTTAGTCATTGTACACTTCATTTAACGTACTAGAGGAGGTCCCCCTACAGTGTTTTCACTATGAGACCTCCTTCTGTGCAACGTCGTACCTACCTTTGTACATATATTTTTCCAGAATAAATTTCAAACTTCAACATCGCAGATAGATAAGATAATACATAGGCTCAAAACATCTGAAGTAGATAAAGTACGCGAATAGCACTAAAAAATTCCAAGTGCTTCAACAGTAGCTTGCGTCTTCCCAAAATCCTGCAGACATCCACAATTCGCCCATCACATAAATAACCCGTCGACTTATAATGCAGTGCGCGGCAATGCGAAGCACGTGCTAGGGACCGCGTGTTGACCTCTGAGCACAATCACAATACCTTCATTGTAATCATGTCAAACAGTATTACCGTAGATCATATATACGCTCGTACTTTTAAACATTGTCAATACCGATATACATCTCAGCAAAAATACCCACAGACTTCTCAGCGGCGAGTAAATGACTATGGTAACAGCTGCGATGTCCTGCAGCCTTCGATGGAATGACGTCCCATTCTGCCTTTTAACCAACCCTACGCTTACGGACGCCATGATTAAGATTACCCTTCTCTAACCACTGCTATGCACTACTCCTAAACTATTCTACGCTTATCTTGCTTTACGGTCAAACATTTAAATTATATGGGTCATAAGGTGCATGACATTTGACGCACCCACTCAGAGACGCAGACGTCGGCAACACAGCATAGAAAAATGTCGCAGTTTCGCCCGAAATGCGAGGCATCACTTGCGATAGCAAATTAGTAGAGAGCTATACACAGTAGGGATAGTAGTTTTATCGGCTGCAAGAACTTGGACACATTCGTGTACTAACTGAATTAAAAATCGTGTTGTCAGCGCGCACAAGAAAACATGAATAGATCACACTCGATGACCGCAGACAACCGCTGTCAAAACGCTGGAGTGCGCAAGCGCCCCAGCAAGCGAAGGTTCGTGAGTTCTATCGCTTCAACGGAAACTCAGCAGCGAAAGCACAGCGCATGCGAAGGTCAGAGCCGTGGGGAGATCGCTTTCAAGATACGGTGCGCGCGACAGCCCACACCGACGCAAAGTCCAAGTGCGCAGTTGTTGACAGAGTAGACCTGGGGAGTGATCACTACATACTCAGCATCTCTTTTAAAACCGCGAAATTAGAAGGCAAATTGGCACCGCCGAAGTCACGGATTGGCACGTATACAGGGAACGCACAATTGTGCGCATCTGTTCCGCATCTGTTCAGATGCGGATTTCGACATAGGAACCTTGAATGAATGGTGTGATGACCTCCGCAGCCACAAAAAGACGGTCACCAAAAAAGTGGCTACCACAGAGAAAGCTCCAGGCGTCGATACGCATCTGCTCCACCTATAGGGAGCCTGTAGAGGGCTCACGAAACGGTGGAAGAGGCAAAAACTAAATCGGAAAATCAAAATTCGCATTGCTGAAATCATAAAGGAGGCAGACGACTATGCCCTAGAATTGGCTGCAAGTAATTGGCGTACATTTTGAGACAGTCTGGGCAGAACGCTGAGTACGAGCAAAACATGGCGAATACTCAGAGCCATCACAGACCCTACCAAAACTAAGAGCGAGTACATTAAGGCGAGTACATTAAGCCGCCCTCCTCAGCGAGGCACCCGAGGACCAAGAGTGGGCTGTCCAGCGGGCCAGGGCTATTGCCGAGGATCTCGAAAGATTTTTCTCCGGCGATGGACCCCTGGCAGCCTAGCCCTGGGCACCAAGAGTCATAACCGTTGGAGATATAAAGTTTATTCCTATCCTATCCTCCATCACGGCCATTACAAAATTCATTAACGAGCACTGGGCAATTGGCACCATCCCGCAACAGTGGAAACATGCCCAGGTAATCCTAATCCCAAAGCCCGACAAGAAATTTGTGGTAGCAAACCTGCGCCCAATCTCCATCACATCATCTCTGGGCAAATTGTACGAGAGGGTGGTCAACAAATGGCTGCAGGACCATCTCGAAAAGAATGACCTAATGCCGCATAACATCTTTAGCTTCAGGCCCCACCTGTCACCTGAGGACGTCCTGCTCCAGCTGAAAGAGGCGGTGCTGATACAACCAGCAGCAGGATGCGAGCACGTTTTCATGGCGGTCGACATAAAAATCGCCTTTGACAACGTAAGCCATCAGGGGATCCTGGATGGCCTCGTCGACACAAAATGTTGGGAAAGGATCTACAAATACTTTAGGGCCTTGCCAAGTCATTCCACGGCTGAAATCAAGATCGGCACCCTACAATCGCGATTAATACAAGTGCCACATCGCGGAACACCGCAGGGAGCAGTAATCGCTCCAACACTCTTTAACGTAGCCATACTAGGCCTAGCCAGGACACTCCAGCACCAGCCGCATGTACGGTCCGCTATGTATGCGGACGACATCAGGCTCGCTGGACTACCACAGGCTCGCTGGGGCAAAAGGAAGAGAGACTGAAGGAAGCCGCAAGCATCATCGAGGCATACGTAATGGCACAAGGCACGCAATGCGCCCCCCCCCAAAAAAAAAACAAATTCAGAGTTGATTAGGATATGGAAGGACAAGGGCAACCGATCGGTCCCAGCGGATGTGCAACACAAATTAGAGGTACACTTGGCTGGGACAAAGATAGAGGAGAAAACGACCAACCGAATCTTTGGCATGTGGTTTCATTCAAACCAAAGAGGCACCGTCAACCTCCACCGCATTCGGACATCTGTAAAACAGGTGTCTAGAATGATCAGTGGGGTCTCTAGTACAAAGATGGGCATGAGAGAAAACGACACAATTCGGCTTGTCAAAAGTCTCATCGAAAGTGGAATCCTATACAGTCTTCCCTACTGCAAATTGCTAAAGATGGATATAGGCTCCATAGAAACCTGTCTGCGGGGAGCTTACAAAACGGCCCTGCAGCTTTCCCAAACCAGCTCAACGGAACTCCTTATGGCCCTTGCTGTCTCGAATACCTTCTACGAACTGATGTAGGCACAGCTCACTGTGCAAAAGTTAAGGCTCACCCAGTCAGCAACGGGACGAGACACCCTGCGCAGACTGGGTTTCCGAGACTGCGCGAAACTCCAGAAGAGACAGGTGGACCTCACAACCGCCCAGAGGGAAAAAATCACGATTTATCCAGTCCCAAAAGGGATGAACCCCGCCCTAAACCCGGGACGCAGAGAAGCTAGGATCAAGCACTACAAGAAAACATGTGAGGGCAGGAGTAAAACATACTACACTGACGCCACAGTACACAGAACACGTACATCATGGTTTGTAGCCACATTGATAGCAGTTACAAAAAAGTTACCAGCACCACAGCGTGGGCCCACAATATCTGCGAGGCCGAAGAGATAGCCATCGCTACGGCTATTGCAGCCTACACAAACACAAATCAGGTAGCCCACATCTTCACGGACTCCATGCAGGCGTGTAGAAACTTCCGAAACAGTAGGGTATGCGTGGTAGCCACCAAGATAATAAATAAACACAAGGACCTTGGCGCAATCAAACTCATCTGGATACCAGGTCATACTAGCATCGGTGAAATGAACTCGCCCACATGGTTGCCACTGCTGACGCAACATACCAGTGCCACCGCGATAGTGATGCGAGCATCAAACCCAAACCGGTAGACTGGAGCCAATCGGCAATATTTGAATATTACAGGAGAGCTCGAATTAAATTCACCCCACCCCATCGTAAACTAAGCAAACCGCTACAAGTCACATGGAGGAGGTTGCAAACAAAACCTTACCCGCACCTGCATCTCCTACATAAAATAAATAAACAGAGATATCCAGATGAGTACCCGTGGCCCGAGGCCGAGCCCACGCTGGACCACATCACGGGGGAATGCGCCAACACCCCTCAAGACAACATTCACGAAACCACAATGCGAGAGGGATGGGAGGTCCTGCTCTCCGGTTCGGAGGACACGGCCCAGAGAGCTGCCATACTCCAGGCCAACCGCAGAGCACACGCCAGCGGAGCCCTTGAATAGGGGCCCCGACCAACCTGAAGACCACTCGTCCTATTATTGCCACGTGGACTTCTTCATCTTTCACCTGCTCACAAATGTTAACCGTTATCGCTCGGCGCAGGATGTGCCTGCATGTATCGGAAGTTTCTCGAACGTTATCGATGCTTCTTTCCGTTGCCTGTTTTCACCGACGCTTATGTTATCTGATTGTTTGACCGACGCGAATTGTTTAGAACTTTCTGGAAGACACGCGGGCACCAGGGAATAATCTGGAACATTCGATGACTCATGTATAAAAGCCGACGCGTTTCGCCGATAATCAGATTTTCGACGATCGCCGACTGTGTTCGCCGCTTTCGCTGTGCTTCGAGTGTAGCTTGCTTTTGTGGGCACAGGTTCGCTAAATAATGAATCAGTTTCGTCATACACAGTTTACGACTGTTAACTTCAGCGTCACTACTACGTGAGATCAGGTGGAGGTGCTTTTCTGTTCATGTACCGAACGCCCCCGCGAAGCCGTGACCCAAGCCCGGAACCGGAGGACGAGACCAACGTCGCCAAGGATCAGCGAGCTACCCGTAGGCAGCAAGGACTTTTGCCAGAATACGGACTTCTTTCCGGGAAGACCACAGCAATCAAGGCCAAGTCGACGACCCCAATGGCACCCAGCATCCTCCATCCTGCTGCAACAACCTCGGCAGCCACCGACGTTCCGTGGATCACCGGCAGACGACCCTGAAACCTGGCTGGAGACATACGAGAGGACCGCGACGTTGAACAAATGGAGCGACGAAGACAAGCTGCGCCATGTCTATTTTTCGTTGGATGACGCTGCTCGAACCTGCTCGAACGTGGGACCTATTCCGTGAGAACTTTGTGAGGACCTTCACGACTGTCGTGCGCAAGGAAAAGTCCGAAGTTCTCCTAGAAGACGGGTGCAAATGCCCAACGAGAACGTCACAATTTTCACGGAGGAGATTATTCGCCTGTTCAAGCATGCCGACCCCAACATGCCAGAAGAGAAAAATGTTCGCTTCTTGATGAGGGGTGTCAAGCATGAGCTCTTCGCCGGATTGATATGCAACCCGCCCAAGACTGTTGCTGAATTTGTTTCCGAGGCCACAACAATTGAGAAGACGCTCGACTTGCGGACAAGGCAATATAACCGCCAAACACTGATCGCGAACAACATTGACGGTCAAGCACTTGGCAGCGACGACCTGCGCGAAACCATCGGAGCACTCGTTCGCCAGGAACTGCAGCAGCTCTTTCCCAGGTCGCAGCCTCAAGTGGAATCTATCGCCGACATCTTCAAAGAAGAAGTTCAGCGCTCACTAGGAGTTCCCGATGTGCAGCCACAATCGCCGCAACCCTAGCCAGAAGCGATAACCTACGACGCCGTCGCCCGTCGTCAAGGGCCCCCTCAGCACTCGTGCCAGTGCCCCGTAACGCCGCCGGCAGCACGCCCGCCCGTCGCCCAGCGCAGCTACCAGAGGAAGACGGACATTTGGCGCGCCCCCGACCACCGCCCGCTCTGCTATCACTGCGGGGAAGCCGGCCATGTCTACCGCCGATGCCCATACCGCGAGATGGGCCTACGAGGGTTCGCCGTCAACGCGCAACGTCTACAGCTTGGCTAGCGACCACGTGACATCGCCGACTACCTCACCCAGTGGCAACCACGACGACCCTCACGCTTGCCGTCACCAGGCCGCTACGTGTCGCCGCATCGCCGTCAATACACCGGTACCACCCGGGGCCGATCTCCAAGCCCTTGCCCGGGAAACTTGAAGCAGCAACCGATGAAGGTGCGGTTGCTGTACGACGCAATGCCGAAGATCCTCCGCCGCCGACGACGACGACGATTCGCGAATCATCACGACGAGATATCAGCACGCCGCCTAGCAACAGCCTTGACAACATATTGCCGCCGAAAGAAGACCTTCCGACGTGATGTAGCAGCAGCAGAGCAAGCCGACGCAGGCGTGATCCGACGCCATGAATTAACCGCAGCGCCAGACGCCGGTCTACCGATCTACACGTGGTAATTGATGGTCATAACGTCACCGCGCTCGGCGACACTGGCGCCGACTCTTCCGTCTTCAGTGGCGCGTTTGCCGCCAAGTTGAAGAAGGTGAAGACGGCCTGGCAAGGACCCGATATCCGGACAGCGGGAGGCCACCTAATAACGCCGGCTGGAACCTGCACAGCGCGCGTCACGGTTAAGAACCGCAGTTACCCGGTGAGCTTCGTAATCCTGCAGCACTGCTCTAGGGATGTCATCCTAGGCATGGACTTTCTAAACCAACACGGTGCAGTCTTCGACTTACGCTCCAAGTCGATAACGCTTTCAACGCACAAAGCGATACCACCGGATACAAACATCAGTTACCATGCCTTGAATGTGCTGGAAGAACAAGTCACCGTTCCGCCTCGCTCCAGCATAATGATTTCCGTCACTACCGAAGTGCCTGCAAACTTCGAGGGCGTCATCGAGGGCGGTCATCATTTACTACTCGACCATGAAATTTGCGTCGCTAGAGGCATAGCTGAGCTCCGTGAAGAGAAAGCAAGAGTGATGCCCACAAACTTCAGCCCCGAATACAAGCACATTAACAGAGGCACCACGGTCGCCTAAATCGACGAAATAGTACAAGCCAGCAGTACTTTCGCATTCACCGATTCTAGTGCACCTGCAACGACGACTGTAGTACCTGAACCAATTTTCGACGTCAACCAGAACCTTCCCAGGCATAAGAAACACCAGCTAAAATCTCTGCTCCTACAATGCAAGGACTGCTTCTCGTCGTCGTCAAAAGTTCGACAAACCCCTGTCGCCAAGCACCGCATCATAACCGACGAATATGTCCGCCCACTCCGTCAGAGCCCGTACCGAGTTTCGGCGCGCGAACGCGAAGCCATAAGGCAACAAGTCGACGAAATGCTACGCGACGACATCATGCAGCCGTCCAAGAGTCCGTAGGCATCCCCCGTGGTGTTAGTGAAGAAGGATGGAAGCCTACGTTTCTGTGTCGATTATCGTCGCCTCAACAAAATCGCGAAGAAGGACGTATACCCTCTCCCATGGGTTGACGACGCCTTGGATCGACTCTACAACGCAAAGTATTATTCGTCAATGGACCTCAAAACCGGCTACTGGCAAATCGAAGTCGACGAGAGGGACCGGGAGAAGGCTGCCTTTATAACATCAAACGAACTGTTCGAGTTTAAGGTTATGAAGTTTGGTCTGCTCGGTACCTGCGACTTTTCGACGCGTCATGAATACAGTACTGGCAGGCTTGAAGTGGCAGACTTGCCTCGTCTATTTGGACGACGTCGTTGTGTTTGCCTCAAGCTTCGAGGAACACCTCCGGCGCCTTGAAACAGTTCTTCAAACAATCAAGACCTCCGGACTCACGTTGAAGCCAGAAAAATGCCGCTTCGCATACGAGGAGCTATTATTTTTGGGCCACGTCAACAGCAAGTCTGGAGTGTGCCTTTACCCACAGAAAACAGTGGCCATCACTGACTTTCCTTCGCCCGCCTACACGAAGGCAGTGCGTAGATTTCTTGGACTGCGCGCCTATTACAGGCGCTTCGTCAAGCACTTTTCATAGATCGCCGAGCCACTGACATACCTCACGAAGGCCGACATCGAGTTCGCAAGTGGGAGATGCCGCAAGTCGCAGCATTTGGAGAACTGAAGCGACGCTTGCAATCGACGCCAATACTTGCGAATTTCGACGAAAACGCCGATACCGAAGTCCACACTGACGCAACCAGCGTAGGACTCGGCGCCGTACTTCTGCAGAGGACTGACGGACTAGAACGGGTTGTAAGTTACTGCTAGCTGGTCGCTATCGAAGGCGGAAGCAAATTATTCCACAACAGAAAAGGAGTGCCTCGTCATTATCTGGGCTACATCAAAGTTTCGCCCCTAACTCTATGGGCGGCCCTTCAAAGTTGTTAGCGACCACCACACCTTGTGTTGGCTAGCTAACTTGAAGGATCCTTCAGGTCGCCTCGCGCGATGGACTCTGAGACTTCAAGCATTCGACATCACCATCGTCTACAAGTCTGGCCGAAAGCACGCTGACCCCGACTACTTGACTCGTGCCCCTGTCGAACCTCCGCCACAGGACGACCAGGATGACGACACTTTCTTGGGAGCCATCAGTGCCGACGAATTCGCCGAACAACCGCGAGCCGACCCGGAACTATGGAGCCTTGTAAACTACCTGGAAGGCAAGACCGTCACTGTGCCGAAGGTGTTCAGGTGAGGATTGGCGTCGTTTTCTTGCAAAGCGACATTCTCATAAAGAAGAACTTCTCGCCTCTCCGAGCCAACTACCTCCTCGTGGTACCCTCAGCATTGCGTCCAGAGGTTCTGCAAGCTCTCGATGACGACAAAACGGCTGGACACCTCGGTTTTTCCCGCACACTCGCGAGGATACAAAAAAAAAATACTACTGGCCTCGACTCTCTGCCGACGTCGCCCATTACGTAAGGACATGCCGATGCTGTCAGCGACGCAAAACATCGCCGACAAGGCCAGCGGGACTTCTACAGCCAATCCAACCACCTCACCGACCGTTCCAGGAGGTCAGGATGGACTTATTGGGGCCTTTTCCGACGTCGACGTCCGGGAATAAATGGATCGTCGTAGCTAAGGACTACCTCACCCGCTACGCCGAAACAAAAGCCTTGCCCAAAGGCAGTGCCACCGAGGTAGCCCGATTCTTCGTTTAGAACATCCTCCTCTGCGTAGAGCGCCCGCCTCGGCTGCGGGGGGCTATGGGTTCGATTCCCACCCCGCCGGGCACCCACTGGTTCAAATGGGTACAAGCGTGCCCCGGCCTGGCGTTCGGCTTTCTTCAGGGGTGATGCGCTTTGGAAAGGAGGCTGCGCCCTGAGTTCCCGTCAAAACCAACGTGAGCACGGAAAAAAATCACAGCATATCCACGGGGTGAATGATGATGAGTGGGCGAAGCTCCGGAGGGAATCATCGGATCTCCCGCTTAAGGGGACGCTAGCACAAACGCGTTAGAGACGTGCAGTACTCTCTAGTAAGGGGGAGCGGCCACAGCGTCTTACGCAGCCATTTACACATGCCGGAACGTGCACCGCGTTTGCCGACGCCATCACATGACTGCTGAGAGAGTATACCCCCCGTATTCATAAACGCTCCTCGACTTGAACTTGACTTGCCACCGCCTTGGGCAGCGCATTCGAAACGCGCTGAAGGTAAGGCCGAGAGGCCACAGCGTCTTACACCAGCTTCTTACACGGGCCGTAACGCGCTAGCACAAACGCGTTAGAAACGCGCTAGAAACGCGGCCTTTCGTTAATGTTGGGTATTTATTGCCATCGTGGTGCTTGTGTCTATGTGTGCTTCATGGCGTAGTGGGCTAACGCCACGCGCTCGGAAGCGAGGGGTCCCTGGTTCGATTCCGCGCTACGGACACAACTTCGGAATTTTTTTTCTCATTTTTCTCAGACTGGTTACACACTACTACTACGACGACGGGGACGGAACGGGTGCCGCTATAAGGAGCTTCGCCCCTAAAAGAGCGCAAAAGAAACCCTGCAAAAGACAGTCAGCACTTGTACTGCTCCATGTCTTGCCTATCTATGCCTTTTTTGCGCCTTAAGGCGAGCGGGTGCCGCCTTAAGGAGCTTCGCCCCTAAAAAAGTGATGTCTGGGCCGCTCCCATGGCGCTCATTTCCCATGTGGCGCCCCGAGCACCTATTGCGGTGGGGGCGCCTTCGGGTTGAGGTGAAGCACCCCTTTCCAAGCGTTGAGGTCCCATAATGGCCGAGCACCAGGCCGGGAGCGCGCTTGTACCTATTTTACCGGTAGGTACCCGGCGGCAGCACTTGCCTCCCACAGCCGCATGGATGCTCGTCTACAAGGCCGTCTGTGGTTGGACAAGAGGCGCCCAGAGACAAGAGCTGAAATCTCTATTGGGCCCTCTTTCGAGATGTGGACCACCACGACAGCCGAGCACCAGGCCAGGGGACATCTCTACCCATTAGAAAAACCGGTGGGTTCCCGGCGGCACCGGGATTTGAACTCGGCGTCGGCCGTCGAACACAAGACGTGGGATGCCATCATTCCATACCTGACCTTCGCATACAACACGGCCATGCAAGAAATGATGCACATGGCGCCGTTCAACCTGGTCTACGGAAGGAATCCGGCAACGACGCTTGACGCCATGCTACCGAACGTCCCCGACGAAGAAAATCTCGACGGTGCCGCCTATTTGCAGCGTGCCGAAGAAGGTCGACAGCTCGCCCGCTTGCGCATCAAGAATCAGCAAAGGACCGACAGCCGACACTACAATCTTCGACGACGCTACGTCGAGTACCAGCCCGGCGACCGTGTTTAGGTCGGGACTCCGATACGCCGACGAGGACTTAGCGAGAAACTGTGACGACACTATTTCGGACCCTACAAGATTATTCGACGGATTGGCACACTGGACTACAAGGACGTGCCAGACGGCATTTAGCAATCACAGCGGCGCCGCGCACGACCTGAAGTCATCCATGTAGTGCGTCTTAAGCCTTTCTACGCCCGCTGACGATCTTAGGTACTTCGTTGCTTTGTTATTTTTTATTTTCTTTACTATGCGTGGGTTTTCTTTTGGTTTCGTGTTCGTTAGTAGCATCGGGACGATGTTTTTTAAGTAGAGAGTAGTGCCACGTGTACTTGTTTATCTTTCACCGGTGACCGCTCTTCACCGGCTCACTAATGTGAACCGTTATCGCTCCGCGCAGGATGCGCCTGCATATATCAGAAGTTTCTCGAACGTTATCGATGCTTCTTTCAGTTGCCTGTTTTCACCGACACTTATGTTATCTGATTGTTTGACCGACGCGAATTGTCTAGAACTATCTGGAAGATACGCGGGCACCAGGGAATAATCTGGAACATTCGATGACTCATGTATAAAAGCCGACGCGTTTCGCCGCTGATCAGATTTTCGACGATCGCCGACTGTGCTCGCCGCTTTCGTTGTGCTTCGAGTGTAGCTTCTTTTTGTGGGCACAGGTTCGCCCAATAAAGAATCAGTTTCGTCATACACAGTTTTACGACTGTTTACTTCAGCTTCACTACTACGTGACATTATTTACAATAAATGTTTAAGAGGGAAGCACCTTAGGGCCAAGCCTTGTCCATCGTCTTCCGTTGTCCGTAGCTCTGGTTTCTATGGAGACCGCCAGGAGCGCTGCGGTGCACAGGGGAGTTCGTTCCCGACGCGCGCTTTCTTGCTCTCTCGTCCGTAGTTATGGTTTGCATGTAATCCGCTAGGAGCGCTGCGGTGCACAAGGGCGTTCGTTCCCGACGCGCGCTCTCTTTCTCTCTCGTCCGTAGCTCTGGTTTGCATGTAGTCCGCTGCGGTGCACAAGGGCCTTAGTTCCCGACGCGCGCTCTCTTTCTCTCTTCAGCCATGGATGATAACGGTCGCTTCCGATAACGGCGCCGCCGCTATGGATGAAAAGGCGAGAGTGACGGCTCAACTGCAAGCGGAGTCGAAGGCTCGCAAAGCTGCTGCAGCACGGTGACGCAGACAACAAGCGGACCCGGAGTCTAGGGCGCGCGAAGTTGCAGCAAAACGGCAATGCCGGCAAGCCGACCCGGAGGTGAGGGCTCGCGAAGCTCGCGCTTGAACCGAGCATCGGCGCCACCAACCTCAGGTAGTGAACGCTTCCGGCGGTTTGCCGCCGCTTCCCGCGCTGTCACATGTAAGGCAGCGTTACTAGATTACCTCTTTCGTTGCATGTAAGGGGGATTCACGTTTACCCGAATGATCCGCCGGTGCTTCGTCCACTCATCATCATTCACTTCATGGATATGCGGTGATTTTTTCTACTACTACTTGGCAGAGTAGAAGCTGCCCCCTCTCCCACCCGCGATGCCTTCCCACTTTCCAACTTTCGCGTGGGAGATTGACTAGCCAGTTCCCTTCGCGCCCGGTTGCAAGATACTCATTTGGTGCCGCAGCATAGCGTCGCTCCCCTCCCTCCATACTTCCACGGCTTTCGCACGACCGAAGTGGCGTTTGCTCTACGCCGTGCGTTCGCTATCCGTGAAAGTGCACGTCCCTCACGCGCTTTCACTCGCATATACGGCGCGCGGCGACGAGTTTGTCGCCTTTGGACTTTATACGGAACCTCATGGCGGCGACGGCGACGCCGATTGAAGAAGTACGCTTGAAGTGTCCTGATAATTGTTAGCCCCATAAAAATCGCAGCGGTAACATGCAGAGATGCCTGCAAGTAAACAGCTTCCAACTAGACCACTTAAGGTCATTAGGCCAGCCTGGTACATTGAGCCTTTGTGAGGAAATCAGCGGTTACCGGCGCAATATTGTAAATGCGTCATGTCGGCTTTATGCGGTGGTTATGCTTATATTTTCGCGAATTTAGATATTTCGAAAGTCCGCTTATCTAATTGTTTCCAGTTTTTACTACTTCGAGTTAACGGGGTATTACTGTACGTGTAAGTTTTGCATTACAGTTGAGTTCTATTCCACCAGCCGTCACGACATGTAGCAGTTACACTGTATCGTGCCACGTGTCTAATGATGTGACATGTGCGCCGCGTAGTCTCGATACCTGTGTCTGCTCTTCGGTTCACCTTATGGCGCCTCCTCGGAAGGTACGAACGCCTGCTGAAGAAGTGAATCATAGAGCTGCGCGCACAGCTGCAACCAGGCAATGTCAGGCTCAGCAGATCGCTGTTTTGAGAGCAGCACCACCCGCAGCTCACCGTCGACGGCGGGCGAACATCTCATTTCGTACTCGTGAGAACGACGCATAGAGTCTTCGTCGCGAAGACCATCTTGCGCCTGTTGCCGATAATGGAGCTCCTACGGAGCCACTCCTCCGGCTTACGCTTTGACAGCGCTGCGTGTGTTGTGCGGGCCTGTGACTTTTCATTGCGATAACAATTATATTGACACTCTGGGCGCACTTCTGCGTCGCCGTCGGTGCCGCCGTTGCTGTGATGTTACTGTGTGACGTACGCGCCGTTTGCTCTATGTTCAAGTGAAAGCTTGCGAGGGAGACCCGACAATGGCCGCTCAGTCTCGCACGCGGGAGGAAAACGGGGAATCAACGCTGTCTTCCGTCGAGCGCAAGGTACCAGTAGGAGGAGAGCGAGGTGCGAGCGGTCTTTCTACTCCGGTGGCTGCTGCGTATGGCAAGGGTGCACGGGCCTTATCTTGAAAATTCTCTGCCATGGGGACAGTTCACCGAGTGCTGATAGCTTCATGTGCGCTGTGTTTTCGCCAATTAGTTGGCGTTGAAGCGAGATGCAGCACGAAGGTCAATTCGCTCGCTGCTGCTTCGCGCTTCCTCACTCCGGCGTTTTGGCAGAGAGCTTCCGCGGTCATCGAATGAGATGCGTTCATGTTAGCTTGCGCACGCGTAACACCATGCTTGTTAGTTAAGTTAGCAAGCGAATATTTCTGAGTTTATACGGCTGATAAAATTACTATCCTGATTTCGTATAGCTATCAACAAATTTGCTATCACTATCGATGTTTCACCTTTCGGGAGATACTGCGACTTATTTCTTTATATTGTGAGCATTATATTACCCCTTCATCTTCTGATGTAATAGTTCAGCGGAAATCCGCTAGGCGTCCAGGGCGCCGCCGCTCACCTTCCCCCTTTCCGACGCTCGACATCACCTCTCTTTCTCTTTAACCCTTCATCTTCTTCATCTGTATATACTCATCATTATGGCCAGCGTCATTCTCTTCAGCGCGCGCCTGCATAATAAACCGTTGAGGTGGAACAGCTGTCTCGCAAGTGGTGGAGGCTGCTCTCGATCCCTTGGTCCTCTTCGACTTCGAGTTTCCCTGGAGCTTCGTTCAGGTTGCCGTTTGCTTCACCTTACCGCCACCATGCACCAGGAAGATCCGCCAGGAGCCCACAGCGTCACCGTCTCTGCCCCAGCGGCCGTTCCTTCACGGACCGTCAGAACGCGGCAGCGCGATCCCACCATGTTCTCTGACCTTCCTACTAAAATCGTAGACGACTGGCTGGACAATTATGTCCGAGTGAGTGAGTCTAACCGGTGGGATGAATTTCACAAGCTTCGGAGCGTCGCATTCTATCTCTCTGACGTTGCCAGAACTTGGTTTCTTAACCATGAGAGCTCCTTGCATGACTGGCTAGCTGTCAGACTTCAGCTTCGGCAAAAGTTTGGCGCCCCAAACGTCCGCTCTGGGGTAGCCAAGAAAAAGCTTGATGCACGCATGCAATCTCCCGGGGAAACATACACCTCTTATATCGAGGACGTCCTCGCGCTTTGTCGCCGTGTTGACGCAGCCATGACTGAATCTGATCGTCTTCGTCATATCCTGAAGGGCATTGCCCACGTCGTGTTCAACGCACTGGCCATCAAGAGTCCCAATACCTTAACGATGTTATCGCGACTTGCCAGCATCTGGACGCCCAGCAGGCCATCCGCTCACAACCTGTCAGCTGTGACACGTCTCCTTCCTCGGATACGGACCTGCGTGTCCTCATTCGGACTCTCATACGCGAAGAGCTCCAAGTGTATGGCGTGCTCAGTTCTCCCGTTCTTCAGCAGCAACCTTCGGCTCCTGGCCAGCGCGACATCATCAAAGAGGAACTGTCCTCCATGACCTGCACTGTGGGCTGTGCCCCTCCTTCGCCATCGCCCTCGTATGCTCAGGTTGCAGCTATGCAACCAGCGTTCGTTCACACAACTGCTTCTGCTACTCCCAACCATCTGCCGACTATGGCAGCCCGTGCACCTGCCAGAGCATTTTACCCTACCCGGCCTACGCCCCGCCCGATTTGTTATTATTGCGGTATTCGCCGGCACATATCGCGCTTTTGTCGAAGACAACAACAGGACGAACGGCGTGGCTACGATGTTTACGAGAGAGACCCGTTGCTTCTTCCGAGTCCCTACCAGCGCCGGCTTTCCCCACGCTCATTTACCCCGCCTCGAAATCCCGGAGCGCCTCGCAACTACCGTCCAGGGCGCCGCCGCTCACCTTCCCCCTTTCCGACGCTCGACATCACCTCTCCTACCGGCCTCCCGCACTCCTTACTACCGATCGGAAAACTAGATGGTGCAGTTTTTGAAGGGAAAGCTGCATGGCCCGCACAGACTACAATACCTCCAGTGTGCCCGGCCAATACTTTATTAGTGTGTAGAAGGTGTGCCAGTTCCTGCATTGATTGCTACAGGCGCAGCTATTTCTATTATTCACGCTGACTTGTTATCTCGTCTACGTAAGGTTACTACACCTTACAATGGAGCTATTATACGTGGCGCAAATAATGCGGTGATTCGGCCAACGGCGCAATGCACCATTCGAGTTTCGATTGACGGGATTCGCCACCATATCCAGTTCACAGTGTTGACTGCATGTGCTCACATGCTTATACTAGGGTGGGACTTTGTCTCTTCGGCATCTGCTTTCATTTCGTGCCGTCAACGCCTCGTTAACTTGACTGAGACCGACAATTCTGACGACGTGCCCAAACCGCGCCTACGCTTACGAACTGCTGACGATTGCATGGTGCTTCATGGCCGCGAACAACTTCTTGTAGTTAATTCTGAAATCGCCGATGGTGACGTTTTAGTTTTACTATCAGTTCGTTTCCTATACAAAGGGATTGGTCCGGCACCTAGCCTCGTTCGCTTCACCAACGGCACGGCCACTTTGGCTGTACTCAACACAACCACTGAGCCAGTACTTCGTCCTAAAGGCGCTGTTGTAATTTGCGTCTTGGACACTCAGCCTGTCTCTGTGCTTGCCTCGACTACTCCTGTTTCACAAGCACCCACAGCTACAGATACGTTCCCTGCTTCTGTTCTCGCTAGTGCAATCAGCACTGATCTAACGCCACAGCAGACGGAGGAGTTACTGGCGTTGTTATACAAGCATAAAGACTCCTTCGACGTGCACTCTTCTCTTCTGGGACAGACTTCTGCAACGGCTCATCGCATACACACAGATGGAACTTCCATCGTGCGCCGGCGGCCATATCGCGTTTCTTCCGCCGAACGCCAGATCATCGATACCTACGTTGCCGACATGCTGAAACGAAGCATCACCCTCCCTTCCTCGAGCCCTCGGTGGTCACCTGTCGTTTTGGTGCGTAAGAAAGACGGCTCAGTGTGATTTTGCGTTAACTACCTGCCTTGAACAAAATAACCAGCGAAGATGTATATCCACTGCCCCGAATCGATGGTGCGTTAGATTCATTACAAGGCGCGGAGTATTTCACAAGCCTTGATCTACGCTCCGGATACTGGCAGATCCCCATGCACGAAGCAAACAAGGAAAAAACTGCCTTTGCCACACCCGATGGACTTTACGAATCTAACGTAATGCCTTTCGGACACTGTAATGCTCTCGCCACATTTGAGCGGATGATTGACACTGTACTACGGGGCCTAAAGTGGAAGACTTGCTTATGCTACCTTGACGACATCGTCATATTTTCGTCGACCTTCTATCAGCACTTGCAGCACCTCGACGAAGTGTTGACATGCCTCTCTCCTGCTGGCCTTCAGCTGAATACAAAAAAGTGCCACTTCGCCAGCAAAACCATTAAAGTACTCGGACACCTTGTCAGAAAGAAGGGCATTCGACCTGACCCCGATAAGATTACCGCTGTCCTGCGCTTCCCCAGGCCTCAACGCGCCAAAGACATATGTAGCTTCCTTGGCCTAGCTTCGTATTTCCGGCGCTTCATACGTAACTTTGCCACCATTGCGGCACCGCTCCATCCACTACTTCCTTCTGGAGCTCCCTACGTATGGTCGGACGAATGTCAAACTGCTTTTGACGCCTTCAATCGTGCCCTCACGTCCGAACCTGTGCTTTGTCATTTCGACAACACCGCACCCACTCTTCTACATACTGACGCCAGCGGCCATGGTATCGGGGCTGTTCTTCTGCAACGTCAGAAAACTTCCGAAGAACGTGTGGTCGCATACGCAAGTCGCACGCTAACAGCTGCAGAAAAAAATTATACGATTACCGAGCAAGAGTGTCTTGCCGTTGTTTGGTCCGTCCAAAAATTTCAGCCTTATCTGCATGGCCGCCACTTTACGGTCGTTACTCATCACCACGCCTTGTGCTGGTTGGCGACACTAAAAATTTAACGGGACGTCTCGGCCGTTGGATACTTCGTTTACAAGAATACGACTTCCACATCACCTACAAGTCTGGAAAGAAACACCAGGATGCCGATGCTCTCTCCCGTTGTCCCCTACCACCGTCTTCAAACACTGACTGCTTACCACCTTCCATGAGCAACCCGCCGGACGTGTCTCCTGCATTTCCGTCACTTGCAGATCTCGACCAGCTCCCACCCAGCCATTCTCATACGTTTGCACCTTGCCAACGTAGTGACTCCTACTGCCACTCCGTTACGGAACGTATTCGGGGATCCTCTCGCACACCTAACGCTCGACTCCGTCGGCAGTTCAAGAACTTCAAGATCGAAAATTCGTTGCTATACCGGCATGTGTTTCATCCCGAAGGACACCGAAGGACACCGTTGGGTTCCTGTAGTTCCCCGATAACTTCAGACCAAGATACTGGAGACCTTTCACGACGATCCCACTGCCGGTCACTTTGGTTTCCATAAAACCTTTGAGCGAATTCGCAGCCGCTTCTCTTGGCCTGGACTTGCAACAAGCATAGCAAAATACGTGGCTTCCTGTTCGATCTGCCCACGCCGCAAACGACTGACCTCACCTCCGGCTGGACTGCTCCAATCTGTCCCGTGTCCTGAAGCGCCTTTCGCAGTCGTTGGTATCGACCTGTATGGACCACTACTCTTATCGGCTGGCAGTAAAGGATGGATTGTCACAGCTGTAGACCACTTGACACGGTACACTGAAACAGCCGCACTACCTTTCGGTTCCGCAGCGGAGGTTGCATCCTTTTTCTTGGAAGCCATCTTTTTACGACACAGAGTCCCACGTATCCTTTTGAGTGACCGCGGCAGGACCATTCTGTCTGAACTCCACGATGTTCTCCGTGCGTCCAATACCATCCATAAAACGACTTCCAGCTACCACCCTCAAACTAATGGCTTCACAGAGCACTTCCATCGTACGCTGTCCGACATGATTTCAATGTACATCAACCCTGACCACACCAATTGGCATGTTATTCTCCCATTCGTCACCTTCGCTTACAACACGGCCGTCCAACGCACAACGGTGTACTCCCCCTTTTTCCTTGTGTATGGTCGTCAACGCCTCGCTGTCCTCGACGTCTCTTTCTTTGGCGGCCCCGTGCCCTCGTCCACATCAATGTGTGAGCAATTTGTTTCGCGCATTGCCGAGTGTCGCCAACACGCCCGCCTCAACACCGACACCAGTCAACAAGACCGCAAAAGTCGCTATGATGCATCCCGCCGTGTCGTTTCCTTCCAGCGTGGAGACGAAGTGTTGCTGTGGACTCCAGTTCGCGTTCCTGGCTTATGCGAGAAATTTCAGTCCTGTTTTGCCGGGCCCTACACTGTTCAGGAACAGACTTCGCCAGTTAACTATCGTGTCACTCCCGTTGTAACGCCTTTGGACGGCCGCTACCGTACCACAGAGATTCTGCATTTTTCACGTTTAAAGCCTTTCATACGGCATTCACCGCCATAGCCAGCAGCAAGGTTGGCCGCTTTCATGCGCGGGGGTAATTGTGTGAGCATTATATTACCCCTTCATCTTCTTCATCTGTATATACTCATCATTATGGCCAGCGTCATTCTCTTCAGCGCACGGCCTGCATAATAAACCATCGAGGTTGAACAGCTGTCTCACAATATTATTTTTTTAGGTTTTTGTCACAGGGAGAGCTATTTTATAACGATAGGAATTAAGTCACCTTGGGGCGCTCGCGCCCCCGCTATCCTGCTGTCACGGTATCGACGCGCACGAGTCACCTTCGCTTGAAGGATGTGACTACCTGCAACAACGTCGAAGCCATATCATCCTCACGCAGGATATGAGACCGGGCTTGCTAGGGCTACATCGTGTTCGATCATGTGTGAGGAAATGAATCCCCGTTGCGCTCCGCCTAATCAGCGCTGCAGTAGCCAGGACAGCGTTCCGACTTCTATATGCGTCATTAGCGTTGCACGCTCGCGCATTAGAGTTCCTACTGAGAAGTTGTCTGATTACCATACCCTAGCGCATACTCTGGTCCTAACGAAAAGAAGAGCAAACGTCGAGCTACACCTATCGCTGCCAATTGCCAAAGTATTTGCCTGTTTTCCGTCTGTTTCATCTCGTGCACTACTGAAATGCGACACCAGTAACACCGTTGTCAAGATTCCTCACGCTACAGCGTAGTGACATGGCAGGTATTTGTGAGGACCAGTGGCGCACCGACGGGGGTGGTTTTGGGGGTTGTAACGCCCCCCCCCCCCCTGAGGCCGACTTAACCCCCCCTTTTGTTTAACCCCTTTTCTTTCCTTGCGCATTTGAGTACTGCAACTAAGATGTAAGAAGAGCAATCGTCTGCACACTCGCGAAAAGCGCATTTTCTGACAATTGCCCGTGAGGAAATTGGAATCAGCTGCTGTTTAGATGGTATTGGCAAACTGTCCCCCCCCCCCCTGGCCGAGATCCTGGGTGCGCTACAGGTGAGGACGCTGTTCCTGCTGCGCGGTAGCAGTAGGGTCGCTTGCCGTGTAGCGCCCTGTCGACTCCTCGTTTTGTTCATACAACTTGCGATGAGCTAGCGGGCTAGGCTAATCCTCGTTGTCGGAGTAAATGCTTCTGCTTCTGTTACATATTTCACTAGCGTCCATAGTTCCTGGGGTGTACAACAAAAAGTGTACACAATGGTTCTGTACACTTCTTTACAATAAAATGCCTTGCCAGAACATCTAACAGCGAAGCTGTTTAAGCCAGCCGTAATTTTTGTTTCGTATCATGAAACTATCATCATCAGCAATGAAGAAAGAAAAGAAAATAAACTTCCTAGCCGAGATTAGAGCACAAGTATACCCATGGTCCCAAGGGGAGCGTCGTAATCTCTAGGTTATATAGCCACTTTTTTTTTCTTTATTGCTAGGCTATATAGCCACGCTTGCAGAACATGCATTTATGCGAACCATATGATTGCGTTCGAGCTTCGTCGTCTTCGTACACAGCTGGCACGTTCACACGTGCTCGTGCCAATGCTTTGCGAGGTGAAGAAGAGGTTTTGCGCGCTATGCTCGGGAGAGAGAGAGAAAATGAGAGCGAGAGAGACACGCATTCACGGAGTGGGTCTCCTGGAACGCGTTGTCGGCATTGGAATGCGGTGTCGGTGTTACACGCTGCGCTATGCAACGCGCAGTTACGGCCGTAAGTCCGAGAGAGAGAGAGAGAGATGCATTCACGGAACGGGTCTGCTGGAACGTGTCGTCGACATTACAACGCGGTGGAACGCGGTGTCGGAATTGTAACGCCGTGTCGGTGTTGCGAGCTGCGCTATGCAACGCACAGTGACGGCCGTAAGGCGAGACGCGCGAAAAGAAATTATCATCATCATGAGTAATAAGACGAAAAGCTTGCGCGCACTTCCGGAAAATGATGGGCTACGATCACCCAGCTGCGCTGTTTGTTTCAAGCGTTGCGCAACCGAGTGCAAGGTTAAGCGTTTTTTAACCAAGGTTTTGCTTCTGTCGACCTTTTCAGGCGAGCTGTGGAAGTGCGTTCCAGGAAAAAGGTTTCGCAGCGTTTTATCCTCGCTACATGTAGTCTCATTGTAATGACTTGGAATACATGAGCGAGGTCATGATACATTTAATAAAAGTAAAGAGCAAGTGTCCCTGGCGGGCTCGGGCCGGGCCTGTCCATGCGGCGACGGGCCCGGGGTGGGCCAGGGCTTGGAGCGAGAACCCGTGTGGGGCTCGGGCAAATTTGGCCCTCTTAGTGCTCTATAGCAAGCTGCTGGAGTTGTGAAAAGCGAGCGCAAGCGACGATGCCGTTGCTGCCGTGTTTCATTGCTTCTGCGACGATGGATATACAGAGGTTTACTGTAATAACAGCAACTTGTGAAAAGAACTAAAGCCAGGAGAGCTTCACAATGCAAAGAAGATAGGTTACTACAGCAAGTAAGTATATCTCGATACGATATTGTCAGTGGAATTGAGCAAGGAAGAAGAGTGGTGCAAGAAATTCGAATCAGTGATCATTCTGGCAATATTAAGTAAATAGAGCTTTTGACACGAGTGCACTGGCTCAGTGTTTATGGTGTGTTTATGACGGGATGCTCAAAGTATGCGTTCCAGATCAAAATTAATCTCGTGAAATTCTGCATTGTAAATGCAAAATAATTTATTGTGTTTTTTTTCTTTTTCTTTCTTATAAAATTCAATTTCCATACGTCCACCACAGAGGAAAGTGAAGTGTTGAGAATATTTGACAGATTTAGGAGGCTGTGGGTAGATTTTCTATTGAGAAACTATATTTGCTTTCAGCGAGACTCATCAATGCATCCCTTAATGCCACTGCTGACCGTTGTGAAGATTTTTACTCGTATGCCTGTGGAGGGTGGCTAAAGCACCACAATATACCAGGGGGCCATCTAGCGTTTGGTGTTTATGACCAGTTGAATCAAGATATGCACAGAACAATGAAAGGTAAATATATTTTTTTTCGCTTTTGTTTTCACGACGTGTTTTGTGGCGTTTGAAATTATACCGGCACTTCATCTTACTCGCATCGTCAGTGCCGCCGTGATTTATACACGATGAGAAGGTGCACGCTCGCAGCCCCCTCTGTGTATTGCAGCAGTGTATGCAAGGGCGAGCCGAAAAGGCTAGTGGCTTCCATTGCACTCAACGTTGGAGGTCACGTGCGGTGAATTTTGAAGGTGCAGAACTGCTCGAATTCTGAACTATGCGCCTGCAAGGACAATCGCTTTGGGGAAAACATGTGCTCTCCCCGTTGTCAGTGGCTTTCATAACGCCTGCTTTATGCCTGCGAATGCTGGCGGCCAAAGGGTGAACTCTCTTCATGTGACTGTTATGGCACCTGGTAACACATTCGTTTAATAAGTAAGCGAATGTCTTATGATCATCATCAGCCTATTTTTGTGTCCACCAGGGGCGTAGCCCGAAATTTTTTTCGGGGGAGGGGGGGTTCACCGACCTGACCGGAGGAGCGTCATGCATCAGCTTTCCTCCCCGTGAGGTGGTCGATAAAAAATATCGATTCTTTGAGCAGACTATACATGTATATCAAAGACATGGGACCATCCCCCCCCCCCCCCCGCGTGCGCGTGAGCGTGCGAAGAAGTTAAGTTACCAGTAAAGCAAGCGCTGTAAAATACCGTAAGTACGACAGGTACAGTGGGCGTATGGAGCCAGTTGAATGTGCGGTTAAAAAGGCATCGGCACACCTTGAAAGTGCTTTGTTCCCTTCTGCCACAGAATATACTCGAAGCTTCCACTCTTTCCATTGCCGAGAAGTTTGCAGCTTTGTACTAATAAGTAATCTCAGCTTCGGAACTGCAAGGGGAGTTGGTAGTATTGGCTGCGGAAAGGAAGAGCGAGGAATGCCCAACATGTCTGCAATGCAAGCGGTTGCCAATTGCCCAGATGTATTCTTTCCAAACGCGCACCATCTTTTAAAGATTCTGGCAACTATGCTCGTGAGCACAGCTGAAGCGGCGCGCTCTTTTTCATCCCTGAGACGCCTAAAGACGTACCTCAGAGCTTCAACCACAAATGAAAGATTGGTTGTCATCGCTCTTCTACACATCCACCGTGAAATTCAAGTCCACCGGAAAGACATTCTCTCTGTTATCAACCGGGAACGCTGACGGCTTAAGCTGAATGCGTAGAATGAACCACAGGCGCCTGCTGAAACTCAAGCAAGAAAGTTATATGAAATTATTCCGGGATTGATATTTTTCAAGCAGTCGTAAAACCACAGTTCTTAATTGTTATTTGTTGGAATCTAACATCCCAAAACCACGATATGATTATGAGAGACGGCGTAGTGGAGGGCTCAGGAAATGTCGACCACCTGGGTTATCTAAAGTGCACCTAAATCTAAGTAAACGGGCCTCTAGAGTTTTCGCCCCCATCTAAAATGCGGTCGCCGCATTTGTTGCTTCATTTGTTGCGCATTTGTGGCTTAAGAATGACGTCCCTTAATTAATGGGACGACATTCTCACACAAAACCTCACAGAGTGCCAAAGCCTTGACAAACACCGCGACAAGTATATCCGTATGCAGACTTGATTCACTGTAAATTACCAACCCAAGCGGAAGCGCCCAGGAATAAAATTATGATAGTACAGCACGCTCTCACGCGTCTAGCCAAGGCCGGTCTCCAGCTCAATTCTAAGAAGGGTCGATTTGCGAGCCGCAGCATCAAAGCATTAGGTTACATGGTCAGCAAGCACGGCATTGAACCGCATCCTCGACAAGGTCGCTGCTGTACAGCATTTCCCAACACCAACCACAGCTAAAGACCTTCGCAGCTTTCTCGGATTAGCGTCGTATTTCCGCCGCTCTGTCAGTGGCTTCGCGACTACCGCAGCTCCTCTTTATAAACTCCTGACCCCGACCATACCCTTACCTGGACGGATGAATGTGAATCCGCCTTCCATACCCTCAAGCGATGCTTCACGTCAGGACGAGTACTTCGTCACTTTGATCCCAGAGCCTCTACTACCTTACACACTGACGCAGGTGGTCATGGCATCGGCGCTGTCCTGCTGCAGCAGAACCAAGCGTCTGAAAAGCAAGTCATGGCCTACGCGAGTCGTACTCTTTCTCCTCCTGAGCGAAACTATACTATCACTGAACAAGAATGCCTTGTCATTGTATGGTTCATCCAAAAGTTTTGCCCCTATGTATATGGTCGCCAATTCACAATGGTGACTGACCATCATGTTCTGTGTTGGTTCTCCTCCCTGAAGAATTTTTAGGACGCCTCGGCCGTTGGGTGCTGAGTTTACAGGAGTATGACTACACTGTCACAGATAGGTCTGGCAGGCATCACCAAGATGCTAACGCTTTATCTCGCTTCCCGCTGTCGCCAAATACCCATGTCTCAGCTTCCATCCGTTCGGCACCGCCCAGCCAACCAACCACAACGATGGCCCCGGTACGGTTCGTGACCGTGGTAGACATTCTATAATCAGGAGACCTCGCCTCCCTCCAACGTCTAGATACATACTGCCGCACATTTATCGACCGGCTCACTGGATTATCCCGTCCTCCCAACAGCCCCTTAAGACGGCAACTTGCATGGTTTAAACTTCATGATGTATCATTTTTTCGGCAAGTTTACCACCCTACTGGTCACTGATGGGTCCCAGACGTCCATCGCTCACTCCTACTGCAAATTTTACAAGCGTTTCACGACCACGCAACGGCTGGCCACTTCGGATTTCACAAAACCTACGACCGCATTACTGCGGTCGTAGGTTTTACTGTCGTAGGTTAAATTACTGTTTAATACAAATCGCGTATGATTAGTATTCACTAGACAAGATCGAGGTATCAGACTGTTCCATGAGACTTATCAAGTGCTCGGTATAAAAACGTACAAACTATAAAGTTCTTAGGTTGGTCTACAGTATGAATGCTATTGTTCTTCTTTCTGGGGTTTTACGTGCCAAAACCAGTTCTGATAATGAGACACGCCGTAGTGGAGGGCTTTGGATTAATGTTTACTACCTGGGGTTCTTTAACGTGCAGTAGAGCACTGCACAGGCCGATTTTTGCGGCCCGGACCCGGCCCGGGCCCGTTTTTACATTGGGCGGCCCGCCCGAGCCCGATCAACACTTTTATGGCAAGACCCCGGCCCGGCCCGGGCCCGGAAATAATATACGGTACCCGCCCGGCCCGGCCCACCACCCCTTTACCTTAAGCCCGAGCCCGGCCCGAGCCCGACTCGAAACCGGCCCGAACCCGGCCCGAGATCGAAAAATACATGTTTTTCAGAGTTGAGAAGCCCGAGAATAACTCGCAGAAAGCCCGAGCCCGGCCCGGGCCCGCGTCAAAAAAACCCGAGCCCGGCCCGGGCCCGGGTCAAAAAGCACAGGCCGTGCCCGGCCCGAGCCCGTGAAAAAACTCCTCTACCCGGCCCGGCCCGGGCTTTCGGGTAAGCCCGAGCCCGTGCAGTGCTCTAACGTGCACTACAACGGAAGCACATGGGCGTTTTTGCTATAGTCACGTAGTTACTGCTTGTCATTGAAACGGTGAGAACAAAAACTTATTATTCTAACAGCCTTATTTTGGAAGACTTGTAATGATTGTAAGTGGATAGCATATGCCCCAGCATGCATTGCAATAGTTTATATCTGAATGGATAATTGAGTACTACAAAGAGACTAGTGTTTTATAGCTAAATACATACCGGACTTTTAAAAGTGCCCGTATTCCGTCGGTTGCCTTCTGTCTAATGTTGGCTATGTTTTAAGACGGCCAAGTTCTAAACCCACATAATTACAGGAAGCACTAAGGTCGATATGATTATTGCCAAGGTCGAGCGGAGGAATGAATGCAGATGAGCGTTGGTGGGACGTGAATAAAACAAATTTAGTTTTAGACGGGTTTATTTCAAGATGGTTAATATTGCACCAACTTATCATGCTGCAGTCTTGAAACTAGGTTGGTTACACAATTGTCGGAGTTAAAGATAGTTGTGCCATCTACATAAAGAATGCCGTTAGAAGAAAGCAGGCAATTAGGTAGGTGGTAAACATATATTAAAAACAAATATCGGCCAAGCGTGGATCCATGTGGCACGCCAATGTTAGTTATCATTGACCTAGAAAGAACACCATGATTTCTTAGTATCGTGTTCTATCTTTTAAGTAATATTACAGTAAAGTTAGAGCAGGACCCATTATTCTGATAAATTCAAGGTAAAATTTTATCGAAGGCTTCAGTTGGATTCACGAACACTGATCCATCATACATGCCCTTACCAATGGCCATCTTTAATTTTTCAGTTAGGGCGATGAGAAGTTTGGCTAATTAGCCCTTGCGAAAGGTTAATTGGAATGGTGAAAGAATAATAAATTTAGATAGGTAATTAGGTGCTTTTCTAATAGTCGTTTATTAACTTTGCTGAAAAATGGAAAAATACATATTTGTTCAAAATTAGTAATCAAGTCACGGTGACCATTTTTGAATATTGAAGTAATTCTGCATTGTTTTAGTTCTTGTGGGAAAGTTACAACTTAAAGCACAAGGTTCATAATAATTGCGAGAACCTCTTAGATTAAGTGTGTAATTAGTTTAATGTGATTTAAATTCTTACTAATGCGTAAAACATTCTGTGGCGTGTACCCGAGCTCCGTCATGCGAAATGTGTAATGCCATGTATCTGCACAAAAATACAAAATTTGCGAAGTTAAGATTTTAATCGTTATAATTGTGTAAATGTAGATGATCGGTAGCTTCGCAAGGGATAAGGAACAATCTAAACAAAAAATAAAAAGGCATACTCATAGATATACATAGCGCTCCATAGAAAATGCATGGGCAAGCTTCTAGTAGGGGTGGGCCAACTTAAATTTAGGGGTGCGCCAGTTTGAAGTTTGAGGGTGGCGGTGACCCAAATTCAATCCTGTGCTTGGTGCAAGAAACTGAAATGTGGTATTGGGCCAACTTGGAATTTGGGGGTGGAACCAGTATAAGGTTTTGGGGCTGCCCAATTTGCAACTGAATGTTGCTGAGCGTCCTTGAAGTTATGAACTCTCCAATAAGCGAGCGCGTTCAGACGTTTGGCGTGTTTTGATTGGGCCTTAAGCAAAGTTGCTGTTAGAACGCAGGCGAGAGGTTGCGCGGGCAAGGAACGCGCGCATAACACAGGCTGGTGTTGACATTCGCCCGCTCTGCGCCATCGAGGCCTTCCAGCTCAATGTCCGCATCCGGCCCCTTCCAGCTTTGAAGGGGCCGGATGCGGTGAGAAAATTTGGGAATTTGCCCACTAAAGCCTAAGCATTTTTTGCCACCAGAGAGGCCATCAGTAGAGGAGCATAAGCTTAGAAAAGCAAGTAAGCAAAAGTACTCAAAAGCGAAGTCACAACCGAGTGAAACAGTGCTTACGGGTTAACAGACAATTCTCAGAATTTCTGTCGCTTTTACCGAGACCTGCGGGGTTTACTTTTTTTTTTAAAGATTGCTATAGTGTTCCATATTTCCTGTTGTGTGATTGCAAACAAAAAGAATAAGTTAGGTAGGCGTTGGATTAAATGGTTATTTTGTGTTGGGGGGGTGTATGCGAATCGCTGCTGAAGAAAAAATCTGAAAAGGCATCAGTCATATCTCGTGAGGTGGTGTACGTTCAGCCGTTATGAATTACTTCAAGTAATATTTGCCGATTGTGTTGCCCATTTAAAAATATTTACTATCAGAGAGCCAACTGAGATCGCAGGTATTCTAATTCGCATTAAGAGAAAAAAAATGGAGCTGGGCAGGCCATGTAATGCGTAGGATGGATAACCGTGAACCATTAGAGTTACGGAGTTGATACATAGAGAAGTAAAGCGCAGTCGAGGACGGCGGAAAACTAGGTGGGTTGATGAAATTAGGAAATTTGCAGGTGCAAGTTGGAATCAGCTAGCGCAAGGCAGGGGTAATTGGAGATTGCAGGGAGAGGCCTTCGTCCCGCAGTGGACATCAATATAGGCTGATGATGATTTCTTACAAATAACATTTCCGCACTCTAATAATGTTTTTCGTAATAAAGTTTTTCGTTTTCCCAAGTTTATTAGGAAGTTCAAAAATTGTTTATACCGGCTATCCGAATTGCCGTTAAATAACCGTAGTTCAGTTTCTTTTTAACAGTGGAGCTGTTTAAGCTGAGCGTTAGTCCGTAATATGCGACCGGAAAATGTGGGCCGATCCTGGCGGTTGTGCAGAACGAGTCCAAGCGCAATGGCATGTAGCCCTGTAAAGCAGCGAAGCTGATCCTGGCTAAGTCTAGCTAAGCACGCTTGGGACTACTTAAGCTTGGTCAGTCATCGATAGCCAATCGATAACCAATCAATAGCTAATAGCTAATCGATAAATAATAAATAAATTCCGGAATATGCTGGGGGTGACTTAATAGTACTTAGCCTAGCCCAAATACGTGGCCAATACCTTGCGATAGCCAATCAATAGCTAATCGATAATCGATAAATAATCAATAAATCCGTCAAATGTTGGGGATGACTTTGTAGTGCTTAGCCTAGGCCAAATACATGGCCAAAACATTGCGATAGCCAATCAATAGCTAATCGATAATTCATCAATAATCAATAAATTCCAGAAAATGCTGGTGATGACTTGGTAGTGCTTAGCCTAGCCCAATTGCCAGGACTAGCTAAGTGCTCAGCAGCTCCGCTGTCTCTTTAGCATTGCGCCTCCAGTGCAAGCTACGCAAATGTTTTTATACCGATAGGCTTTCTTGCGCATCAAGGCTAGATAGAAGCTTATCTGACAATTCTGTAGCGATGCAATCTTTTTTTGCTTTTACAGCGTAAGCTGTTATGGGCTCGTTCCAATAGCAGTTTCGTGTCGCGATGATGCCGTTGCCGGCGGCTCCCGCTGCGTAACCGCTCTCGCCGGAAACGCGAAAAAAGTCACCGATTCCCGCCGGGATCAAACACGCGCCCGCTGCGTGGGAGCCGGATACTGTACCCCTGAACCACGCAAGCGCTAGCTAACAGGCAGCGGAAGCATGCCTTAAAACGCTCCCTAGCACGCAGGGGGAGAAGACTCGAGCCTCCGCCAGTATGGTGGCGCCATCTAGGTAAGATGCCTGCAAACGCAGTGCCTTCAGGCACAGACGACGATATGCGATTCAGACGAGGCACGCAATCAACGTGATCCCGAGCTGCCGAGCCTCCGCCAGTGTGGGGGCACCATCTGGTTAAGGTGTCTGTAAACGCGGTGCGCCCGTAATGTAAGTTGCAGTTGTAAGGCTTGATCGAGCTCAGCACAATGCTGTGCAAGAGCATTACAAGCCTCAGCTCGCCGTCGACGCCGGGCGGACAGTTCGGATCGTTCTCGTCGAAACGAGGCGAACACACTGTTGTGCGTGGTGCCCAAATTGGAGCTACTCTTGAGCCGATCCACCAGCTTACGCTCTGACTGTGCTGCGTGTTCCCAGCAGGCCAGTGATATTTTTTGCCTTTGACTTCGTTGGTGTGGTGATCAAAATACAAATTTATTGCAGAAAAAAGAACGAGAAGGCCGTTTGTGTATATTGTTATGGGGAGAAGCCAAAAAGGGTTTACATGCAGTATTTACAAGTGACAGCGAGTGCCACCACAACAACAAAGATCGCGGGCCCGGATACAGCTCGTCCTATTTCTCGTCTGCTATGTCACTTGTATTTCATCCGCAGGATAGGTGCATATGGCTCATAACATTACCCCCTGGCGGCGAAAGCACCGACACGTTGCAATCGAAGTACGATGGCACGGTAAAAGGTTCACTACACACACTGGGTTCATAAGTGTCTCGGACATGGTAGGGCTCTAGGCAGACGACGTGGACGACGTCGGTGTGGGGTTGACCCAATGGTGCAAAGACAATGGAGCGATTTCATAGGTTATATCGGTCACTTGCCGACCCACTAGGTATTTGACAACTTGTCATTTGACAACATATCCGTAATTGTTCGGTTTAGTCGCTCAGTCAGCCATTGTTCTGTGGATGGTAGGCCGTCGTCAGTTTGTGTTGCGTCGGGCAAGAAAGTAGAGTGTCCTCGATCACCTTCGAAAGAAACTGTCTGCCCCGGTCAGTTAGGAGTTGCCGAGGTGCACCATGCTGCAGAATGTCGTTATGGAGTAATAAGTTCGCAACGTCGGTCGCACCGCTTGTGGGAAGAGCACGGGTGATCGCGAATCGCGTCACATATTTTGTAACGACGGCGACCCATCTGTTTGCTGAGACAGACAAAGTAAACGGGCCAAGTAAGTTGAGGCCAACGTGGTGAAACGGCTCATACGGAAAGACGAGAGGCTGAGGACGGCCAGTTGGCGGGTGTGGCGGCTTTTTCCGCTTTTGACAAAGATCACAAGAGGCCACGTAATGGCGTACCGAGCGGGACATGCCTGGACAGTAGAACCGACGGCCTGCGCGGTAGTATATGCGCGAAACGGAGAGGTGACCCGCTATTGGCGCATCATGAAGCTTGGTCACAGCAGTCGAGCGGAGGTGTTCCGGAATCACAAGTTAGAGGTCAATACCATCTTGAAGCAAGCGTCAGCAAGCATAAAAAGTCGGAGAGAGGTATCATGAGCCTGGGAATTGAGACGGTCGATAATCTTGCGTAGAACCGTGTCCCAGCGTTGTTCAGCAGTTATGTTGAAGAGTTCGGAGATGGGAAGCACACAATGACTGTAGTCGCTCGGTGCAGGTTCTGGTTGGTCGACGGGGTACCAGGAAAGGCAATAGGCATCCCGTTGCAAACGAACAGATTTGTAGATGACCGTATATGAATATTGTTACGTAAAACGACAAAAGGCGGGACTATTTACATTCTATTTACACTGAGCTACACATTAGCTAAGATGGTGGGCAATCCCCCGGGACCAGACAGACCCGTCTTCTTTGTCGTCTGCTCCAGACAGAATGTCCCTCACGGGTTCGTTGCGGTAACTTTATAGCATTACCCCAGGCGGTAGAAGCGACATCTCGGTGCGCTTCAAAGATTGTCGTTAGAAGGAGAGCGGTATGCTTTTAGTCTGCTGACGTGAACTATGTCATTTGGAGCGATCGCAGGTGGCAGTCGGAGAGACGGGAACAATCCCGTAGGTGACGTCCGTTAGCTGGCGGACGATCCAGTAAGGACCCGTGTACCGAGATAACAACTTCGCGGACAAGCCAACACGACAGAATGTACACCACAAGATAACTGAGGCGTCGGGTGAGAAGGGAACGTCGTGATGCCAGCTGTCATAAAGGCTCTTAGTCCCTTGCGATGATCGTCACAAGCGATGCAATCACGTGCATATTCGATAGGGGGCGCGGTCGCAGCCGGAAGTAGGGTGTCCAATGGTAGCGTCGGTTCAGGGCCAAAAAGCATATAAAATAGTGAATAACTGGCGGTATCCTGACGCGGTGAATTTAGGCGAAAGTCACGTAAGGTAGTGCCAGGTCCCAGTCACGGTGGTCAAATGAAACATTGTGAGCATCTCCGTGAGGGTGCGATTTAGGCGCTCGGTGGGCCCATTTATTTGGGGATGGTAGGCAGTAGTCAACTTGTGCTGCGTTGATGAGGACCGCAAAGATCGTCGATTACTCGGGACAAAAATGCGCGGCCTCGATCTGTGAGCACATGGCGAGGGGCGCAGTGGTGCAGAATAACACCATTGAGCAAAAAATTCGACAACGACAATATCAGTGCTGGTGGCGAGCGCTCGAGTGATTGCATATCTGGTCTCATCATCGATAGCAAAGGCGACCCACTTGTTGCCGGATCTTGACTCAGGAAAAGGACCGAGAAAGTCTAAGTGAACACGGAATATTGGTTCGGGTGGGATGGAGTCCATCAGGTGTGTGGCAGGTCGTTTCTAACGTTGGCATTTATCGCAGGAGGTCACGTAACGTAGAACAGACCGGGTGAGACTGTGCCAGAAGAAGCGGCGCTGGACACGGTCGTACGTGTGAGATACGTCAAGGTGACCAGCAGTTGGCACGCTGTGAAGCTCATACAGGACCGTTGAACGCAGATGTTTAAGCACGACGATAAACGTTACGACGATAAAGTGTGGCATTCACGAGGACGAACATGCACAGTGAGGCTTTGTTAGGTGTGGAAACCAGGTGGTCAATCAGCGATCGCAAAGAAACATCACGACGTTGTTCGTCACTAATCTGTAGAAACTGAGACATAGGACATAACGCAGGGGCTAGATTCGATATTTGATCCGTCTGACTGGTCAACAGGGTAGCGGGACAAGCAGTCCGCCTGGGTAGCGGGACAAGCAGGTGGCCAGGCTTGTAACTGAGTAAGAGTGCTCCTGAAGGTGCAGTGCCCAACGACCAAGTCGTCCAGTAGGGTCCTTCAGTGTAGAAAGCCAAAAGAGAGATTGATGATCAGTGACAACACGGAAAGGGCGACCAAACAAGTAAGAATGGAATTTCGAAACCGCTCAGACAAGGGCAAGACTTTCCCTTTGCGCAATAAAGTAATTGCGTTTAGATGTCGAAAGGAGACGACTTGCGTACGCAATAACACTTTCAATTCCTCGTGGGATTTCGGCCAAAACCGCACCGATTCCATGACCACTAGCGTCTGTGCGTGCTACTGTGTGAGCAGCTGGGTCAAAATGGGCAAGAATAGGTGGAGTCGTTAAGGCGGCGATGAGCTCAGAGAAAGCGTCAGCTTGTAGCTAGGGTCAACGGAGGATGTCCGGGTTGGTTGGCCAATTCAACGTAACCTCTGGGAGCTGCACTGGCCGCTTTTCCGAAGATGGACGACGAGGGTAGGGCGAAGGCGAGCGACAGGACAGCTGAGAGCGCAAATACCGATACTATGAGGATGGCGAGCGGTCGTAGCGTGGAGTAGAGGTAGTAACGTCAGGGCGCGGTAAGTCATCGCGAGCACGAAACAAAGATAACCAACTTCTTCCAGGTGGTAAGTGTACGCCGGACGAGGTGACGACGGCCGGTGATAGCTACAATGGCGGGAAATATGGCCTATCCCATTGCAGTTGAAGCATATCGGCCTGTCGTCGTGCGTGTGCCACTGGTTTGGATCGCGGCATCCGGAATATGTTGATTGTGGGCGCTGAGATCGAAAGAAATTGCTGACTCCAGGGCGACTTACGGAACAAATGGAATGAATGCCTGCGTTCGCCAACTCTTCGCGTACGACGGCTTGGATCAACGATCCTGCCGGGCGGGACTCTTTTGTAAGAACGGGCCTGAGGAACAGATGGAGACGCGGCCTCAATCTCACGCCGCACAAGGCGCAGCAGGCTTTCGGTACCAGGCGACCTGATGTCCTGACACGTTGAGGTAACGGCAGTGTTAGGGAGCCGCACGTTCCTGCGTGACACGACGGCTCTTCGCTTCCTCAAAGCGTCGGCACTGCTTTATGGTGTAGTCGACGGTAGAGCAGTCCTTATATATCAATCAGTCAATGAAAGGTGTCATCGGCGACGCCTTTAAGTACGTGGCTGACATTGTCAAATAAAGGCATTTGTCGTCAACCCGCCGACACAAAGCTAACACCTCCTGAGTGTACACGACATATGGTTCAGTTGTTCTTTGGGCCGGCACAAAAGGTCGTTCTTGGCGGCTCACTGGCGCCCGACTGGCTACCCGAAGAGGTCCTGCAGTTTGGGCTTGCAGATGTCCCGAACTTGTCAGTTCCTCCTCGTGTGTTTGAACAAAACACGGGTGGTTCCCTTAAGCTAGTAGATAACGTGTAGCTAACGTTAGCCAGCGTGATGGTTGGGCTTCACTCGTTGTTCTTGCTGGCTCACTTGTCTTCCTTTAACCAGTCTTCGACAACCATGGCGTCCGTACCGGAGCAGGCACCACAGTCTCGGAGTTGGGCCAGGACAACTGATGTTGCTGTATCCGATGCTGAGTCGACGGATCTCTCAGTCGACATAGTCCACACGATGTCCGCTGTGAACTGCCGTGGTGTCCTTCGGATATACCCCGCATGCTCCATCAAAGGTTTTACAGGGAGATGTCAAAAAGGGTTTAAATAAAATATTTACAAGGGACAGCGAGAGGCACCACAACAACAAAGATGGCGGGCCGGCATATAGCTCGTCCTCTTTTTCGTCTGCTATGCCACTTCTATTTCGTCCGCAGGATAAATGCATGGCCCATCCAATCAACAGACCAATCGGCTTGGCTTAGTTATTGAATGAAATATTCGTTTCAAGTGCTAGCTTAGTGCAAGTTGCTTTGACATAGTGTTCACTGTACTGACAGCGTGAAAATATTGGACAATGAGTAGACAAATTTTATATAGGATGCCTGCATTGGAAGGAGACAGCAAATTTGAAAGCGCATGATCAATTAATGTGCCATCTCCATGGTTAGCGCACCATTTAGGCACTTTTATCAAGCACTCGTAACCGAAGCTGTTGGAGCAATTTGAGTATTGTAAGACGTGAGTAGGCGAGCTGTCTACGAGGTTAATGTTAGTATCGCCTATGATTGCCACGTTTTCATTCTAGTTTGCGAGGCTACTCAGCCCGTCATGAAGCGCGGCGCAGAAATCATTCACAGACGATGAAGGCGAGTGATATACACAACCAGTCATAAGATTTTTGTTGTGCTCTTTAAGAAACCCACTTATAAGTACAACACGAACTGTTTCACAGTTACCTACGTTCAGAATAATGTCGTGCCTTCGTCCATACGTGAGAGTACATGACATATAGATTGCGGCACCGACATGACAGCCATACTCGCGATTTCTGTATTCTGCTTCATGGTTAGGAAAGCAAAACAGGTTCTTGTCGTGTTCACTTAACCAAGTTTCCCAGATCCCAGTAAATGATCACGTTAAGTCTAGTGTCGCAATCAAATTTAAAGTCATCGTAGTGTCTGCGTAGACATCATGCGTTAAAGTGAATGATATATTTGTGTTTATTAGGCAAATTATTACTTAGCGCGTTAGTTGTAAAATATGATGACATTGTAAATTTGTCTGGTGATGCGATTTGTCAAAGGCGAAGGCATATAAGTGATCACAGATTGGTCTGACTCTATGATCCGAAAAACGCAGCTGCCAGCTGTTTGCCGAGCCTTTATTTCCCAGTGGTCAGTGCATAAGAATTGCCATGTGCTAGATTTCTTAGGAATTAAGGCCTTAGAGGCGCTTCTTTTTTGATGTTCTGTGGTGATTAAGCGGCGTTAGTTGCTGATATTCTGATGTCACCTATACTTAGCCGTGGTCTCTTTGCTTTGGTCACGAAGTCAGACTTTTTAGTTCGCATGACAAAAAGGGCAGTTATGTTTTTTGTTGCTGTCAGTTTTCGTACGCACACAGTGAATACCGTCGAGATCCTCTGGCGTTACTGGGCAACCAATTTTGTTGCCAAATGTATGTATCACCACGAAGCAGCTTTCTTCTTGTGTGCAAGGAACACATTTCACGTCGACATTGTTCAGCCTCGTATGCTGTTCTGGATCTTTCACTTTTAATGCGAAAGCATTATATGCTGCATTAGGCGAAGATCCTGTGTCGTCGGCGTCGCTACTGAGGGTTCGTACCAAAAGTGACCGACGACGCAAATTGTAAAAATACATCAAGAATGCTCGGTTTAACGCAAGATTATCAGCATATTTGCTGCAGTGTTGCCAGGTTTGGCTATTTATAGCTAAATTTGGCTACGGGAAAATTTTTTTGGCGTCGACAGGGACCAGTTGGCTATGTGGCTATATTTGGGCTACTCAAAATCTGCGACTTGGCTGTGTTTGGCCTATAAGTGGCGCCCTAATCAACGCTCCATAGGGGGCTCTGATCGAGTAGAACGAAATCTCGAAGGCTGTGTCTTAGCTGGCTGAGCCGGCCGCGTGGCTGTGCGTGTGTGCGTGCGCGAAATGACCTCCAACCCACCCCCCGGCCTTTCCTTCCCTCTCTGCGCTGTTGTCTGAGCTGGTTTTGATCTTTGATGCACTTAAACTCACACCCTGCTTGACCCTTAGGCACCCGATCCCCGGGCATCGGTATCAACCTGGGAGTAGTGGGTTTTTCAGAGTACACTGTACGAACATGGCGATGCTCAGGAAGGGAGAGCAAAAACACAGGGTTGGGGCCGTCGGGCGATCGTGGCGCCGACATGAAAGAAGGGAAGCACCGGTGGATGACACGCTGCAGTGTGATCATGGCCTTGTCTTCCGGATGAAGTATCGCGCAGAGCACAGCTTTCGACCTACTCCACGTTTCTGGCGCGAAGCTTTACTGCCATTTTCATTTTCCTGCTAGATTTATTTTTCGTCGTGCTTAGATTCGAGATTCCTTTCGATAGGTTGGCCGTAAATTGGATCCTCCTCAGAGAGGAGAATCCAAACATGGGGAAGTGGGCCAAGTATGCGAGAATGTATAAAAAAGAATGGGAGCAAGACCCCGAACCAAAGGTGGGTTCTGGTGCCTTTACTTCTAGATGGTTTGCCCGTAGCGTCATGCATGCAGATACTCATTCTGCTAATATCAAAACAAGTTTGCCACGATGGCATCAGTGCACCACGTCACATGAACTTAACCCACCGTGTTAGCTTAGCTTGTGGGATGTCGTGCTGCTGGCTCGAGGACGCGGGTTTGATTCCTGGCTACGGCGGCCGCATTTCGATCAAGGCGAAATGCAGGAACACCCATGTACGTTAAAGAACGCGAGGTGGCCAAAATTAATCCGGAGTCCCCCACTGCGTCATGCCTCCCAATTATATCGTGGTTTGGCACGTAAGAACCCAGCAATTATTAGAGATTTATAATAGGTGCCTCAAGCGTATTGGGGCCCCAAAGAAATAGCGTCGAAGCCACTGCGCATGCGCAAGACGGAAACTGTGTTTGGGTTTTGCATCGGGCACACTAATTCATCGATTTAGCGGGAGCCACAAAAGCTGCTCCAAAAGCTTTCGTCAACAAACATGGCGGCGCTCACAGTGGCGACGGCTCTAACCTAGCACAAAACTGGGCTCGATTCGTGGTAATGCGTGAAGTTCGTAAGCTAGAAGAAGTGATTGCGCTTATCGCTTTCTCTCAACTAACATGTGAAATGAAGATTGATTCATTATACGCTGCTGATTTCGAATTCAATTGTCGATTTTATGGCTTGTAGGCCTATCACGGATGCACTTGGCTGGGCGAAAGTGCGTAAAGTTGGTTACTCAAAACTAAGCGCAACAAGTTGCTTGCGGCAAATAGGATAAGTTCTAAATTGTAATTAAAGGGGAAAACACGAAAGTCCAAGATTGCTTTTCTTACCATAAAATGGTATATTTTATTTTAATATTTATCACAGCTTTTCATTGACGCCGTAGTGACGCTGCAAACGCAACACGCTATCGGCAAACGCAAAACGTCTATTCCAAAACTATTCATTCCTGCGTGCCCCAATGCTACACCGGCAAAGCTCTTTGGGGCCCCAAACTTTAGGGGCCCCTATTCTTAAACTGTACGAGCCATCAACATGGTTTGCTTTTTGACAGTAACCAGTTTACACAGGATTACCACTGTTATCAATGTGTTGTTTACCATTGAATGAATGAATGAACTTTTATTTCCCCTTTTAAGAAAGCGGAGGGGCCGGGGGGGGGGGAGGAGAGGCAGGTCTGTGTGCTCCAGTCATAGCACTTTCTGCTGCCAGACGTCCGCCTACCAGTCGTGGTAGGCCTCCGCTACCGCCTCGGCCCACCTCAGGACTCGGTCCTGCGGGGTGGGATCGCAGCTGCGCAGGGCAGTCTCCCACAGCTCCTCACTACTAATTCATGGTTTAAGGTTGGGGGGGGGGGATATTTGATGGGGCATTTCAACATGATATGGGAGAGATATGCTGTCTGGATAGGGCAGAAGCGACACTTGGGTGTCGGGTATGTGTCGGGAAAGAATAAGTGCAAAGTGCGTGGGGTAGGAAAAGGGCGAGTTCGTAGTTGGCGCCACAATACTTCTCTCTGGCGCGTGCTCGACACAGAGAGAGGGGCATACGTTAGGCGTTGGTGTTTGTAATGTTTGCAAATTTCATGGAATGTAATGAGTGCGTATTTATTGGTTTGTTGTTGATGTCATTGGGTTCTAGGGTAAGGCCCACATTTCCGTCCACTAGGTCCGTGAATCCTCGAGCAGCGGCATGAGCCATTTCGTTGCCTGGTAGTCCTTGATCTGCTGGAGTCCAGATGAGAGCGATGTAGTTTTTCGGCGGGTGAGCGACTAGTAGAGAATGCGCGAGGTTTGTAATGTAGCCGCTACTAAAGTTCCGGATAGCAGTCTTCGAGTCACTGATGATGACATCGCAATCAGGTATCCCCAATGCGAGTGCAATGGCGGCCTCTTCTGCGTCGCCCGCTGAGGTGTTCTTCACTGATGTTGAACGAACAGTGTTGCCCTGCTTGTCTACGACCGCTAGAATATAACGATGTTTAGTGTTATAGGCTGCGGCGTCCACATGGTAGACTCCTTCCGCCTGTCCATAGCTCCATTGTAGCGCCTTGGCTCGAAGTTTCCGGCGTTCGGCGTGAAATTCGGGGTGCATGTTTCTGGGTAGGGGTTGAATGTGGTATTGGTCGTGTATGTTCGGAGGAAGTTGATGTCGCTTGTTCTCGTTGAGTGGTGGAGTGTAGTGAAGTTGTCTCAGGCCTCTCGCCCAGCTTCAGTGGTGGAGAGTCTGTGGTATTACGATTATATATGTGCTTCGGTTAATTCTTCAAAGGTATTATTTGTGGCTGTGGCCATCACCCTCTGTGTGGATGCTCTAATCAGAACACCAAGAGCGACTTTGTGCATCTTGCGGATCAAGCAGTTTACCGTATCCGCTTCGTTCCTAGAGAGTGAGAGATATGGTAGTGCGGAGGTGATATTGCCTAGGCCGAAAGCTTGGATGAGCTGAATCAGTTACTTCTCTCGAAGCCCTCCGTGTTTGTTGGAGATCCTTCCTATGAGGCGCAGCGTGTTATCTACTGTTGTTTGTAGTGCTTGCAAGGTACGCTGATTTGCTCGGTTGCCTTGAAGGTGAAGGCCTAGCACCCTTATCCTGTCTGCCTGGGGTATGGAGTGCCCTTCAACCGTGAGTTCGATATTCGGGGGTGATGTCCTGAAGCGTCTCGTGGGGGGGGGGGGGGTGGCAGAAGGAGAAGCTGTGATTTGGTGGGGGAGCACCTAACATTCAAGTCGTGACCTACTTGTTCGATATGGTCAATGGCTGCTTGTAGGGTGTCTTGGATGTGCCCATCCAAAACTCCGGTCATCCACAGCGTAGTATCTTCCGCGTACAGTGTGAATCGGAGGTCGGGAATCTTCTTGGGAGTGAAAGCTAAAGGTCGCATAGACAAATTGAAGAGGACAGGGGAGAGTACTGCCCCTTGGGGCGTACCAGGGCTTCCTAAACGTATTTGACCTGATTGTTCGCTGCCTAAGTGGAGCGTTGGAGTGCGCCTCGTGAGTAAGCTGCATATATAGCGTCAGATTCGCTCTCCACAGTTTATACTGTTAAGTTCGCGTAGAATGGCCAAGTGGGACACATTATTGAAGGCTCCCTTGAGGTCGAGGCCGAACAACGCTTTTGTGTCACGTGCGTCGCTCGGTTCAATAATGTCTTGTTTGAGCCTTAGCATGACATCCTGGCAAGAAAGAGACTTGCGAAATCCAGTCATTTCCGAGGGGAAGAAGAGATTAACTTCGATGTATTTGGAGAGGCGTAGCTGGATTACGTGCTCCAAGATCTTCCCTATGCATGAGGTGAGAAATATGGGACGGAAGTTATCAATGTGAATTGGCTTATTCGGCTTGGGAATGAAGATCACCTTGGCTGCTTTTCATTTCCATTGTTGGGGTATCTCGCCCTCTTCGAGACAGTGGTTTTAATACTCGGTGAGTTTGCCTATGGATTGCTCATCGAGGTTGCAAAGCATTTTATTTGTCACAGAGTCTGGACCTGGTGCCGTGGTAGTTCACACTTGGTTGAGGGCATGTCGAACCTCCGCTTCTGTGATGGGGCTGCAAAGTTACTCATTGGGTTCACCAGTATAGTCGGGCATGCGGATTTGCGTAGGAGGGGGCATATGTTTGGAAGCCAAGTTACTGAACATTGTCGGCAGGTCCACTGCATGTTCACGTAGCAGTTTATTGATCTGGTGGTTATTACGCGTCCTAGCCGTGGTGGAGTCGAGCAGGTGCCGGAGCAATTGCCAGGTCCTTTTACTGCTAAGATGATCATGTGCTTCTTCGCAAACCTGAGTCCATTGTTGTGCCGCCAATCTGATGGCGTATTGTTCAATCTGAGAGTTCAATTTGGCGATTCTGATTAGGAGTTTGTGATTGTAACGGGCTGTTAGCCATTTCCTGAGTAAGGCTTGTTTCGCTTCCCACATGTGTAGGAGCTGCGAATCAATTGTTCCCAAGGGTATATCTAGCAGAAGAGTGGTGGTATGGGCCTCTACATCTGCTTGTAAAGCGTTCGCCCAATGCTCTATGTCGGTAATTTCTTCGTTGGTGTTGGAGCGAGATTTTATGAATTCCGTCCCATTGGTAAACCTTAATGGTTTCATGGCCAGTGGTGTGTGCTTGAAATTTACGCGGAGTTCGAGGATGTAATGGTCACTTCCTAAGTTGTTTTGGTGGTTTTGCCACGTCCCCTGAGTGATGCGGTGAGTTAGGGTGAGGTCGGGGGATGTATCCCTACTGACGCTATTTTCTAGGCGGGCAGAAAGAGTAAAGTCATTGTGGATGGTGCAACCTTGATTCTGTATGTGCTGCCACAGAATTCTTCCCTGAGGGGTAGATGCAGAGTGGCCCCACATTTGAAGGGAGGCATTGAAGTCACCCATCACGACTAGCGGCTGCTTATTGGCGTTAGCTTTGGCTTGAGCAAGCATGTGCTCAAATCGCTGTTGTCGAGCATTGCGAGGGCTGTAAACATTCAACACGTATAGGGTGGGTTGTTTGAGGCTTTGAGGTAGAATTTCGATGAAATCGTGGAGGATGTCAGTACTGCTCAATGTCTCCCATTTAAGAGAAAGGTGCCGTCTTACGAGT
Organism: Dermacentor silvarum; assembly: GCF_013339745.2. Classification (NCBI taxonomy): domain Eukaryota; kingdom Metazoa; phylum Arthropoda; class Arachnida; order Ixodida; family Ixodidae; genus Dermacentor; species Dermacentor silvarum. The sequence goes on along the minus strand of NC_051155.1, from coordinate 38,993,390 downwards.
ATGGCACTGTTGGGCTTGACTATGTAAGGGTCTTGAAACAGTGTTGTATCCTGGTAGAGTTACTTTCCCGTGTGTTTCCTGCAAGGCTATAATATCAGAGAGCTCGTTAAGATTCTGCAGAAATAGTGTTAGATTGGCACGCTTGTTGCGGAATGCCCTGCAGTTCCACTGCCAGGCATTGCTTTGAGCTGTTTCATTTCGGTTTTGGACATTTTGTTCTGATTAAGCAAGTATTTGATGAGAGGGCTATCAGCATCTAGTGAGGAGCTGCTATTGTGGAGACTACCCCTGCCCAGCTCACCTTTGTATGGTTGATGGGTGGTATCTCCTCGTTGCGTGGAGTCAGCGGAGGCCAAGCTTGCTTCAATGATAGAACCTGGGCCACTGTTGCAGAGTTCTTGCACCCAGAGCTGCTCTGCGGCTTCTCTTGTCCTGGGTGTTGGTTGGAGGCCTGTATATTGTTTCTGGCCAGAAGTGTCAGCTTAGTTTCTGGTGGTGCAGGGGGCGGTGTCCGTGGTTTGTAAAGAAGTCTGTACTCTGATGAACAAGTCTCATGTGTACCGTTGCAGATGATGCAAGTAGGGATGCAGCTGTGGTCCTCAGGAGGATCTGGCGTGCCGCATTTTGGGCAGAGAGATATTGTCACATTAGGACAGACATCTTGACGATGGCCAAGCTGACAGCACTTAGCACACGCCTCCACTTTTTGCCAATATGGTCGGCAGCGGAAGTCTGTGCGGAGGTAATCAATCTAGAAGGGGACCTTTGAGCCTTCGAAAGTGACCAGGATGGAGTTCGTAGAGCCCATTCTTCGAGCAGCTTGGATCTTGATTGTTGTATTGGAGTCTCGAAGGTTAACCAACACGTTCCCCTCCACCAGGGAGGCCGGCAGCTTGATGATGCCCGTACACGAAGTTTCGGGGTCTGCCACTTGCGTGGAGACCTCGTAGCTCTTTTCCATGATGATGAGGGTGGCTATCTTCAAGTAGCGATCAGCTCTGTCCATGCAGGGGGTGCTTATGATGATTGTTTTGTAAATCTCGTTGGCCAGGAGTCGATCTAGCGATGTTGCAGCCGCGGAGAGGCCTGTGGACTTGATGACAATGTCACGGAGAGAGACTGGATGTATGTTAGCGCAGTTGACACCACCATGTACACGAAGAATGATTTTGTATTGAGCGGCAGGGAGTGGAGGAGGACGAGGCAGCATGTGGCTTACTTGCAGTCGAGTTTTGAGGGTGCTTGGCGAAGTAGGCCAAGGCCTCTTGGCGTCAGAGTAAACAAATTTCTCACGCCAATCGAGGAGTCATGTCGACAGCATCGATGACGTCGTCTTGGCTCATGTCTGCTGCAGCTGCTACCGCCGACGCACACTGCCGGCTCTGCGCAGCAGGGGCGCGGGGGTACGGATGTTGCGAAGAATCGGCAATGAATTTAATATGGCAGGTCCGATTTCCGCTGAAGAGGTGTCGTTGGAGAGCGGGAGACTTACAGCGCCAGTGGTCCAAAAATCACAAGTGTCGAGGCAATAATTTGGACACAACACACGAAAAAGACTGAGCCTATGCATCACGAGGAGCCAAAGGTAGCTTCGTCTCTTTTTTTCTTGTTTACCATTGCTCTTTGTACGCCGTCGCGGCTTTTACCACTTCGAGCGGGTTAGTTCGGGACGTGCTCGTCGCCGAAAACGACTGCGCGCTTCTTACACTGGAGTGCCCTTTTGCGCAGTAATCTTTTAGAGCTCCGCTTACACCGATTCAGACAGTGAGCACCATCTGTTGCCTGCCGCTTTTCTTAACGCACGTTCTTGGCGCGCTTGAGACCTAAGATGCTGGCCAGGTTGATGAAAATTGACACTATATAGGTAGTGTGTGTCCCAGCTAATCCGGGCCAAGGTAATTGAAAAACAAAATTAAGAAAATGAGAAAAACAAGACAGGATGATGAGGCAAATAACGCGAGATATCATGACGCGAAACACTTCTTTTAGCTCATTACAAAAGAAGCCGTGAGCAGGTCGCAGGTCGCTGGACAGCTGAACTTCTACGCCCTAGGCAGAGATAACGTGAGAGATCGACGAGGATGAACGCTATTTTGTGTTCATGACAGCTAAAAAGCATAGTTAGTAGTTAATATTACAGTCAATAACTCAAAATAATAACTTAGTACTATCTGTTATAAAATAAAAGCACTGATTTCGCCCTATGCAGTGATTCGCTGGAACTTAAGAGCTACCGGGGCCAACCAAAAAGTGATCTGTGCAAGTATGATGTCGCTGTTGATGTAAAGGGCCGACCGTCACGGCGGCACGGACATTTTGTTACGACGGGTTGTGCAAAAAAGGTTTGCCGTTGTTAAATGAGAAAATGTATACACAAATAAAATTGCAAATAACAATGGCTATATTTGGCTACGAAATATTTTGCACTTTTTTTTCTGTTTGGCTACATTTGGGCCACAACTTCTCTACCTTTTGGCTACGCCGCCTCGTGGGACGTGGCAACACTGACTTGCTGTCGACAAAGTAAATAAAATTTTGCAAATGTCTTTTTTGGGTGGGAATCGAACAAGGGCTTTCAGGGTGCGAGAGAAGTAGGGTTCCCCGACGCCAAGGTGACTTTTTTTCCCTTCATTTCCAGCTTGGCTACAAGCCTAAATAGGTGTTTGTGATCACATATCGAACTCGTTTTATATGTGTTAAAGCATCCAATATTGACATCACATCTTCGTCGCAGTCAATCGTCTTATAGGCATCACGTGCTTTCACAACCATTTCCGGGAAGTATTTGTGCGCAGATCTGCCTTTGCCATCCCAGTGTCTTTATGCCAACAGACTACGCCAGACAGCATGCAGCCCGTGTAAAAAGATCACGTCCAGCTGTTGAAAATCCCGTTCAGGCTGTAAAAAACGAATGTCATGTGAACTGAGGGGGTAGGTCCAGCTTTAATATTCTCTTCAATATATCCCAAAAGAATATAGCATTATTACAATGAATGAAAACATGTTCAAAAGTTTCAGCTTTGTTGCACAGAAAGCATATGCTTCCCTGCGGCACATAATCATCTCTTTCTTCTAACCACGTTTTAACAGGCAAGGTTTCCGTGCGAAGCTTGAGCAAAATGTTTTAACGTTCGCCGGTATCCACATATTTTTATTCCCTTTGAGTACGTATTTCTCACGCCCCTCTTGAAGCATTAGCCGATATGCAATGTCACAGGGGGATAACATTCTCAAAAGATCCTTCATGAGATGCTTTCTTTTTATATTGTACAGGTACTGAATTGAAAGTCTTCCCCTGAGCAACCGATAAGACGTCACAACTTTGCGCAAGAACCGTGACATTGTGTAACAAGGGCCAATGGCCGAAGGAAAAAAAATCAGGCATACCAAATATTAACGTGGTTTGAGAAAAACAACACTGAAAATGCCTGCTTGTTATTTTATCAATATGAAACGCTGTACAACTTGCTGAAGAAGCAGGTGACACAACGAAAAATCACCTTTCTTTACTCGAAGAAAGAAATTTGTCTGATGTTCGCTTGCACGTGGAGCACCAGATAAACATGGCTGTGATGTTTTTTGTTGTCACTGATCTCGGGGGCGTGCGGCTGTTATGAGAGATGGATAGGGAAGACGCATGGCGACACAGCAAGCAGATTTTATTTACACGCGAACTCAAAACCAAAAAGCCTCAAACCGAAAATCAAGCTACACACTGAACTAAAACACAATGAATAAATAAATGCCAACAAATGTACAACCTAATGAAGACACTAAAATACACACTAAACATCTCTTTAACTACGCCTACACTAATTCTGGGCGTTTCCCACGCGAACGTCTGGCAACTCTGGCCTACTACGAGAATGTATCGTCCTTACTCAGTTCGCCCTCGTCGCTCGTATTCTCCCGGCGAAAATCTCGTTGGGCCTTTCTTGAAGTCGTTGCTTTTCGCCGACTATCGCATAGTCGTGGCTGCCTTGCAGTCGGTACGTTCACCCGCTCATCTTCGGAGCCTGTTTGACCCGGTCGCTGTTGCTGACGTGGCCGGGAGAGGTGACGGATTAGGCCTAGCGACGTCCTCGGCCGCTGCTTCCGTCTCGCTCCTTTCCCGAGTGCCGACGTGGCGTTCCGGGGATCATCGCACGTGCCGGTCTGCCGTAGAAGGGGGAGCCTATCTGGGGTGCCTGGTCCTGCCGTGAGAAGCTGCAGCTCGTCCAGGAGCCTCGCCCGAACTTGCCGAGGTCGACGGCCACACCGTGGACGGCCAACGTCACGGACTCGGCCAGACCCCCAAGTCTCCCGTCGCCAGAGCGGTGCTGGCGATGCGACCTTCCTGGCCCGGAACCACGTCGATAATGCTGACAACGCCGTTTCTCCTTCGATCACGCCTCGGGTCACGCGCCTCGCGCGCTCGCGCCGTTCAGAACGCTCCGCTCACATCGTCCTCGTCTTCTTTTATTTCGCCTCCGGCCACTTACTCATGACAATGGCAAAGATGGGGTGAAATTTTTGAATGTGCTACGTGGTGCGACACAGTGCCTGAAGAAGATACATAATTCTTGCAGCGAAAAAAAAAGCGTTACAGATAGTGGCACGTGAAATAACCCGCGATTCATGGCCGCCCCATGCTTTAGCCATCTCAACCATTTCATCATTTTGTTTTTGTTTTTTTCGAGCGAGAGTGACTCGTTCTCACGATACCTATCCAAAGGTAACCACAGTTAAGTGCTAGGTGTCCGTGAGCCACTGCATATTTTCAAAAACGCAGGGTGTGTCATTCCAATGCTCCATCCAGAGACCAGTACTATTTTGCTTAATAATTTGACTGCCGCTTTTCTGGCAACACCTTTCAGTAGGTCTTAATAATGACCGAACATTCTCCCTATCTACAAAGAGTAGGGTAACGTCATCGGCATAAGCTATAGCTTATGCCAATGACGTTACCCTACTCTATCTTACTACTTAGTATTTTCTGTACTACTAGTACAGATCGATAGTACTAAGAAATTATTTTTTGTTATTTACGCTAATATTAACTACGAACTCTGCTTTTTAGCTGTTAATCCCAAATGTAAGCAGTCTTAAGCATATCTATCGATTTTTTTTCTTTGTGAGCGTACTGTTGCTAGCTTTCAGAGCATTATTTCCATTCAGTAGCGTAGCCTTCCCATTCTTCATTTTCTCAACCAGATCGTTGAATTCAATGCTGGTCATCAAATTATCAATTAGCTTTTTTTTTTCATTTTCACCAAGTGTAATTCTGAGTTGCTCATTTTAGAGCGCAGCTCTTAGGCGTCCGTTTTTGCAGCGAGCGTCAGCTTCCTCAGCGTAACCGAGCGAACTAGAGCGGCGAAGGATGAAAGTGCGAACGTGGAGCACAGCGGGGGCTGCAAGACAGTGTAGATGTAGCGTTTATGTGTTGCACGTGAAGATGCTTAAGCACGAGTAAGCACAGATCTTCCACCAGAAACGTATTTATATAGAAACGTTGCGAGGCGATAAGGTGGCAGCAAAGACTTACGATGGTGCTCGACGAGTGTTATCTCTTCGAAAACCTCTGAGCCGCCACCAGAGGCACCGGCAACATCCGCAGATGACGCGCGCGTTCTGTACAAACGCGGGCGATACGCCGACGGCATCGACAACAGTTCTGCGCGCTGCTGGTGTTGCTACATGGGCCGCCGGCTAGTGAAGAGGCCTGGTGAAAGTGAAATCTACACTGTCATGGCTGGTGTCATACCAAGGCGATGTCATACCGAGGCCGCTGTCGTACCGTGCCCGGTGTCGTACCAAGGCGTTGTTGTACCGTGGCCAGTGTCGTACCGATCCGGTGTCGTACCGAGGCGTTGTCGTACCGTGGCCAATGTCGTACCGAGGCGTTGTTATACGGGCCCTCACGAACCACCACGTTAGCCAGAGGCTGGGATAAGCTGGCCAGAAGTTCGGAAGGCTGAAGGAGAAAGCCAAGACTGCCAGGTACGCGTACGGCGTCGGAGACGCCGGTGGGTTCCATGCTCACCGTAGTCAGCACAAAACCGGAAAGTTTACAAAGTCCGTGGTCACCAATATTGTAGATGTAGCGTGTATGTGTTGTACGTGAAGTTGCTTAAGCACGAGTAAACACACCTATACAAACAGAAACTTATTAACCGCGAAGCTGTTTAAGCCAGCCGCAATTTGTGGTTCCTATCAGTAAACTGCCGTGCAGTAGCCATGGCAACCAGGAGGGCGGATGAGGGTAGCGCGGTGCATGCGCACCCAGTCTCCTTCTCGCCAGCTCCCTCCTTTCCCGACCCTCACACCCCCTTTCTTCTCTCCCCGGTGCGCTGAGTCAGGAGAAGAAAAAAAAGGTGAAAGCTTGCACTAGCCCGAGCAAAGCTCAAGACACAGAGAAGCTGGCCGATTGACATCGAGGGGCTAGCCTCCAACGTGTTCGGCGTTGGCAAGCAACAGCGTTCTTGGCACTGTGCCAACCTTGGTTTGTCTGCGTGCGTTTGTGGCATGCCAGGAACGCTGTCGCACGTAGGCGCCGACGCGTCCAGCGCTAGTCACGCGAAATATCGCGAAAGGGAAGGTACCTCCGAAAATCATCACTCGAGAATACCTTCCTACATGTGAAGTTAAGTTAAACTAAGTTAAGACCTAGCAGCAACCAAGTTAATGCCTAGCAGTAGCAGCCAGTAAGACTTGAGGATTGTCGAATTTTTCTTAAACAGGCTGTTTCACGGGCTCGTCTCAGTGTTTTATGTTTTCGAGGCTATTGGGGGCACTGAGCGACACACGAATACTGTGTACCAAGCTTGCAGGATGATGAGGCCACGTTTGCTGACAAGTGTTTACTTGTCAGCCAACGTCGTCACAACCACTGTTAGCACGCACTCCAGCTTAAACGGGCTCGTTGTTGCTCCGACGGGAAATGAGGCGAAAGTCGACATTTGAATCTACAAGGTTGCTGGAGCAATAAAGCTCCCAACCTGAATTTTTCCGACAGACCTCAGCGCCACTCCTTTCCCTAGCGGAGAGCTGCGTCACCGTGTTTCAGGTCACCGGCATCGTGAGGAATACTCGTTGACCGCGATCTTTGTAAGATGACTCATCGCGTCGCCATTGTATCGCGATGGCTCGACGGTTGGGTAGCCAAGGAGCAAGGTACCGTTTCATGGTTTGTGATGGACACAAGGCTACCAGGAAGATCATTCCAGAGTGCTATGGCTTGTGGTAACGTTGAGGAATTGAAAACTTTAGTTCTACCAAATATTCGCGTGAGGCTGAGGTGATTATGAAGACGCCTAGAAGTGCGTAGTGGGGTTACGAGGGGTAATTTGTGTTGTGTTGTGTCGTGAATGTATAAATGTATTAGACATAACGGAGCGATTTTTCTACGGGTACATAATGCTTGAAGGGAATAAACTACTTTAAATTGAGTGACACTGGAATGCCGCTCGTAGTTAGATGAGATGAATCTTGCGACTCTGTTTTTGCACTGCTTCTAACTTCGAAATTATGTAATCTTGATGAGGTGACCAGATTGACGAGGCGAATTCAATCTGCGGACGAACGAAAGTTACATGAGCTAATTTGCGTGTGGTAGTGGGTGAGTGACTTAGGTTGCGGCGTAAATAACCTAATGTTTGGGATGCTTTTGCGCATATGCTCAAGATATGTGTTTTCTATGAAAGATTGGAAGTGATATTTAAGCCCAAGAACTTATATGTCTGCGCCCGAGCCACTGGAGAGTTGTTTATTGTGTACGAAAAAATAGAATTTCACTGTTTACGAGAAAATGAGACTATTTTGCACTATGACGAATTGAGGGTCATTAGCCAATTGCAACACTAGGAATAGACAAGATTAATATCCTTTTGAAGGCAGATGTGGTCGTCAGGACTTTTATTAGCTCTATATATAATGCAATCGTCGGCAAAAAGTCGCATGCAAGAGGAAATTAGCTCTATATAAATGCAATCGTCGGCAAAAAGTCGCATGCAAGAGGAAATGTTAAAGGGTAAGTCATTAATGTAAATTAGAAAAAGCAGAGGACCCAAAACACTACCCTGTGGTACGCCAGAAGTCACATCAGAAAGGGAAGAAGCAGAAGAATTTACTACTGTTAGCTGCCTAGGTAATTTCAAAAAATTTGGAAGCCAGGATAGCAGTTGTGAGTCATGTCCGAGAGCAGATAATTTTGAAATGAGCCTAGAAAGAGCAACGCGATCAAATGCTCTGGAGTATTCCCGAAAGATACAATCAGTTTGGAGGTTATTATCCATGTCAAAATGCAGGTAGGATGTGAATTCGAATAGCTGGGTGTCGCACGAAAATTATTTTCTGAATCCATGCTTTATTAACAAAGAAGTTGTTAGACTCGAGGTGGGTAAAAATATTAGATGCAATTATATGTTCGAACAATTTGCCACAGATGCAAGTTAGTCAGATAGGCCGGTAATTTTTCGACGAATTCTTGTTACCACTTTTGAACACGGGAACTAGTTTGCCAACCTTCCAGTCATTCGGGAGCAGCCCTAATAATAACGACTGCGTGAAAATGATGCATGGGATTTGGCTAGAGATGGACAAGGTATTTTTTCTTATCTTGGAATGTATTTTATATATGCCTGCGGAAAACTTGAGATGAGTTTTGGTATCCCTTCTGGTGTAATGTTAATCCGCCTTTTGAATTGAGCTGTGGCGCCACCTTAGCGGGGTGGCACCACCGCGCAATGCTTTGTACCGCGGTATTAGCACTGCGCCGTGTCGCCGCTTCCCACTCTGTGTGCGCATCGTGCTACGCTAAGAGTGGTTCACTTCAAGTCGGTAAGGTCAGTACCGAAGTATATAAGCAGTTTTATTCGTAGCACTTGCTTATCCTATATTTCAGGTCCGCCGGTAGCGGACGAACTCGTAGGCTGTGTTAGGCCTAATGAAGCTACTAGGCCTAATGTTAGGCCTAATGAAGTGCGAGTGAGTGCCAGTGAGTGTGAGTGGAGGTGAGTGCGAGTGAGTGCCAGTGAATGTGAGTGTAAGTGAGTGCGAGTGCGAGCGAGTGCCAGTGAGTGCGAGTGATTGTGAGTGCAGGTGAGTGCGAGTGCGAGTGAGTGTCAGTGACTATGAGTACAGGTGAGTGCGAGTGCGAGTGAGTACCAGTGAGTGTGAGTGCAGGTGAGTGCGAGTGCGAGTGAGCGCCAGTGAGTGTGAGTGGAGATGAGTGCGAGTGAGTGTCTGTGAGTGTGAGTGGAGGTGAGCGCCAGTGAGTGTGAGTGGAAGTGAGTGTGAGTGCGAGTGAGTGCTGTGAGTGTGAGTGGAGGTGAGTGTGAACGTGAGTGAGTGCAGTGCCTGGAAAAAATTATGGTGAGTGAGTGTGAGTGCCAGTGAATGTGAGTGTAAGTGAGTGCGAGTGCGAGCGAGTGCCAGTGAGTGTGAGTGCAGGTGAGTGCGAGTGATTGTGAGTGCAGGTGAGTGCGAGTGCGAGTGAGTGTCAGTGAGTATGAGTACAGGTGAGTGCGAGTGCGAGTGAGTACCAGTGAGTGTGATTGCAGGTGAGTGCGAGTGCGAGTGAGTGCCAGTGAGTGTGAGTGGAGATGAGTGCGAGTGCGAGTGAGTGTCTGTGAGTGTGAGTGGAGGTGAGCGCCAGTGAGTGTGAGTGGAAGTGAGTGTGAGTGCGAGTGAGTGCTGTGAGTGTGAGTGGAGGTGAGTGTGAACGTGAGTGAGTGCAGTGCCTGGAAAAAATTATGGTGAGTGAGTGTGAGTGAGTGTTCTCCAACACTGCCGACCTATGGTCTGGTAATCATTAAGAATTGTTACGTTATGGGTGAGACGATCAGGAGCAATTGTTCACCAAAACTTTTTCGGGTCAGTCTTAAGAAGGGGAGGTACTTTCGACCACGATGTAGCACGATGCGGATCCAGTAGATCGCGATTGTAGCCTGTCGTCTGCACCATCAAGCTGAGTGAGATCAACCAACCCGATATGAGATTGAGCGTCCTACGCCCAGTGTGCTTTCTCGTGTTTGTTTGACAGCGCGCGCTAGATCGGTAACATTTCTGTAGTAGCTAGTTGCAAGCAGTTGAGCGTTTAAGCACAGGAGTATGTGTAGGTAGCCAATTTGTCAAAATAAAGCGTATCGTACTGTGTGATATCTCGACTCCACGGGGTGGGTTGTGTTGCGAGAGGAGGGCAGAAGCACTTTGAATCGCTTTCGGTCGTTATTTAATACCGGCGCTGCGCTATCAAGCCCGATCTCGATGACATCTTTCTCTTTCGATCAACAATGGGCGCTGCTGTACAGTCCACCATCGCGTATCGGGTTGGTTGATCTCACTCAGCGTGATGGTGCAGACGATCGCGATCTACTGGATTCGCATCGTGCTAAATCGTGGTCGAAAGTGTCCGTGTGGAAACACCATATACGGATCGGACTCGATCACGATACAATCTGCCTGTATGACAGTGGCATAAAATCTTCATGGGTTTCGGTACCTCAGAGATCTCACAGTCGTGTCGCCCGGCCCGACGGTAATATAAGTTGTAGGGCGCAATTACAGGCAAGTGTATTCACGCTTTTCCTCATCTTTGGGAAATCCTCGAACTATTTGTTTCTTGTTTTTACCGTGCAGTGATATCCCATCACGCCGCTCTCTATACCTGCACGAATCTGCCTGTTGCTGCGGATGCTCATCGGTGGCGCCCAGCTGAGGCTACCGCATTGTCCCCTGTAATAAGAAACCTTACAAGCGCCACTTACTCGGCTCTGTCAACAAAAGCTTCCTTGCACTACATGGCCGGATATGTGTAATATTTAAGGGGCGGGGCGTCGGCCATTCGGATTTTTGAGGCTGTTGTGGCACTTAACGGCAGGCTTGTGCGGACACATCTATGAGACTCAATCTCACAGCCCGTACTCCCGCACGAAACAAGCCTATGCGACCGCGCCCTTGACCGCACTGCCTGCCGAGTTTTTCATTTGCTCCCGCAAGTGACACAGCTCAGCAGCGTCCCTAGGCCCACCTAGTCCAGATTGGGAAGACTATCAGCGTAGAGGGCGGAAACTTGAGGTCCTCTCGTCTATTCGCTCAAACAAATGAAAGACGGTTGAACCACCAGTTGAAGCCTATATATTAAAGACAGCCTTTCTGAGCGAGTTGGCCGTCAAAATAGAGCAAACTGTGTGCGCGCTTGAACTTTATCGCGTTTAACTTTGCGTGACGGGAGTAGGAGGAGTGTCGTACTGCTTAAATGTTTGTTTTTACTGCACTAACTTAGGGATCGCCCCATATTTTTGGACTATACATACGCGAGGGACCGACCGACATTTTTAGACAATACTACCTTCGGAATCAGGCCGTATTCTTAGAGTCTATTATAAACAGGTCGGACATACAAAATTTGGTTTAAATAAACATACTCGATACGAAACAGCGGGGGTAAACCTGCGCTTGCATTGCTTTGCCAGGATTCTCCTCCGCACTCGTGGCGAGCCTCGTGTCTGTGTACAGAACATTTTCTGGCTGAGGTAGTGTTGTTTTGTTTTGTTTTTTTATCTAACCACTATCTGATTATGAGGCACGTCGTAGTGGGGGACTCCGGATTAATTTCGACCACCTGGGGTTCTTTAACATGCACCTAAATCTAAGTACACTATTATTTTCTGCATTTCGCCCCCATCGAAATGCGGCCGCCGTGGCCGGGTTTCGATCCCGCGACCTTGTGCTCATCAGCCCAAAGGCTGAGGTAGTGATCATGAGACAGAGATTCAAGAAGAAGTGATCAAAAAGGAGTTATCAAGCGATTTTACCTATAGTTGAAGTCGATGAAGTCCAGAGTCCAGAGCGAGTTGGGAGTGCAAATGGGCCGGGACGCCGCAGTTGACATATTAGCAATTCTTGTAGCTACAATTAGCAACATCTTTTTCTGTTTGTCAACAAATTTATCTATGTAGCTATAAACTTTTTTTGCGATATGACATAACAATTTCACTACATTTCAGCAGCTTCAAGATTACCAGCGTTGCTTCCAGAATGGTTTACGTGAACACAGTTTCATATTCGAAAAAAACAACAACTAGTCGTTGAAACTGGTTCTGCTTTGCTGTTCAACATTGACATCGCCTTCTCAACAACATGACCTATCGCGAGTCTAAGAATATTGCCTCTTTTCACGAATGACTTGCGAAAGTCTGCAGGCATAAGACCGATTGCTTGTTGATGTTGAGAAAATTGGCTTACCCGTGATTGTTCGAAGCGTTCTGGATTTTTCACCTTACAACATGAATGTAAACTCAATACTTCAGGTGTCACCATTCGTTGTTTGGTAAATGTATTCGTAAATTAAACGTCATCTTCACCCTACTGTTAAAATCACTGCCTATTAAACATCTACACGAACTAGAACACACGTTGTGTTAAATGATTTCACCCGACCATAGCGAAAATTTAGGACTCCAAACCACCTACGATTTTTCAACTTCAAATGAAAAATTTTACCGACAAGTTGAGCATCATTGCAAAAAAATGTAGCTACAATTCGTGGTATAACTTTAGCGACACTCTTGAAGAAAATTCGGTCACAACGCAGCACTGTAACCCGTCGCCTTGCGGGTGAAGTCACCAGAAGGAGTGTCGGCCTGCCTAAATTTTTACTGCACTACTTTCTAAATCAACACACTTTTCCCTGTACACACCCGCGGCGACGGCCCCGATTTTTAGGCTAGCACCTAATAGCACAAGCCTGTCCACTCCGATCTGTGACGTCATGTTATCTGGCGGGACTGCCATAGAATTTAATGGGAATGCTCCCGAGTAAGGCGTGGTGATTTTGAGGCCACCACTTTCGTTCCGCCAGGCTTGGCAAAGGACATTTCAGACATATTAGTGTGACGTCATAAAGCAGAGTGCAAAGTCCTTGCGCTAACTAGGCGGTGTATAATCGGCAAACATTTTTACAGTGAACAATCTTCGGGATTGGCAAATGAAATATGCTACAAATCCAGATTCCCGTTACAGAAAAGTCGGGATCCCTCACTAAGATGAAATTAGCGTGCAGAACAGTGTGCGCAATGACCCAATATAATAAACATCAAATATTCAGAGGGCTCAAGTTGCGCCGATCCTAACAGCAATGTTTTTTTTTTCTTTTTTGTGTCTGTGTGTGTGAGTGAAAGTGCGGAAAAAAAATTGCGTGGACTGGAGGCGCAATACTAAAGAGACAGCGGAGCTGATGGGCACTTAGCTAGTCCTGTCTTTTGGGCTAGCCTTAGCACTACCAAGTCATCCCCAGGATTTTCCGGAATTTATTGATTGTTGATCAATTATCGATTATCTACTGACACGGCCATACTCGACTCCGCCCTCCGCGCTCCCCTACGGCCTTTGCAATGATGTATGCTGCCGCCTGCCACCGCCACTCTGTGTAACTCCGGCTGTCGGACGCAGGTTATCTCAAATTGTAAAGCCTAATCTTTATTGTCAGTGTCAATAGTCAACACCAAAGCGTCATACGATGTGGATGCAACGGCTTACAGCCTCTGCTTGAAGCCGCAAGCCTGTAGCAGACGATGCTCGAAAGATTAAAGGGGAAGGTTAAGCCACCACCCACAATTATTGAATACACATGTCGTAACTTAGGTAAAATGATTATCTCAGTACATGCACTTCAATTTATGAGAGATGTACAGATACTGCGACGCTACAACAAAAACAAACGTTTTACAGGCACAAACTATTTATCAATAGAGTGAACTCTTGTACATTCCGGTGCCAACAAGCTTCACATCTCGTACAATAAAGCCTAAAATATTTTCTGGGTGGCTTATGCACATAAGCAACTGGTTTTTCATTTTTTCCGTTACCATCATTGTGTGATTTACTAGAAGCAGTCTGATAAATTTGCCAGCAATCACACCAGCTGTGCGCCTTGTGTGACCATTGCCATATATTCTGGGCAGTTCAAATTTGCCGATTGTTCAAGGTAGGGTGCAACGAAAAGTTGCAGCACTTCACGCACTTTTATCGCGGAAGGTGCTTCGCAGCAGTTGCAAATAAAGCCACAATGTTGTCCAAAAGTGCAAAAAGCATGCGATTTGGGTAATGGAGCCCACGTTTGTTCTGTTTGTGAAATAAGTGACCAAAGGATCCTCTTTGTTAGTCGTCGTCACCATCATCATACATGCATCACAGCCAAACTCACTAATGAGTTTCACGAGGTAGCCCCCAACATACACTAGACAGTAGTTAATCACGGAGGGTGATGGATTCAAAAAGTCTCCTTTCTGGTTCTCCAGCTGTGCAGTTACCTCCTGTGGTACAGCTATAGCAAGCTCTTCAGCATGAGTATATGTCACCTGCATTTGCATTAGAGGGATGACCTTGCCTTTGACAATGTTATCAAGGGCAATTGTGTAGCCATCATTACCCCCCACATGGACCTGAGCCGTCCGAAGAGTGATTCAACTGGGTCACTGTTAAAGTTCCTTATAAAAATATATTTGAATCCCCTCCCTAAGAGGAACCTTGTTGCCTCCACTTTTGCCTTCGTGGTGAACAGGCGTGGTATGTTTCGTCTGTGAATTCGCCCTTTCCTGATGCGATTGACGCCTCTTGAATATTCCTCACGTAGCAGGTGAAATCCTTTTCCAGCCGTAGCATTCTGTGGTCGTTTTCGTCAAAGATGGGCATCTTGTTATCACTCCCTCTGTACACCATATAATGGACGTCGAAAAATTGCTTCATCGGCTTCATGAATAATATTGTTGGGCTCACTTCTCTAAAACTGTAAAGGGCGGAGTCGCCGCACCGGTTCTCCTGGAGGTGACACAACGCTGCAGTCACTTGCCAGGAGAATATCTAAAGAGCGCGGAGCACGTTCATTTTTTCTAAGCACGACGGGTAAACGTGCTTTCTGTTGAAGTTGCTCGCCAGTTTGACGGTTTTGTCCATTCGAAATGCATAACGTTTCGGGACGAACTTCCCAGTATTGAACTCTGTGCCGACTGTAAGTTCACGTTCCAGAACTGGCTGCGTATGTTTTTCAGGACATGAGTAGAGTCAAAGCTCAGGAAAATGAACCTATCTGAATCGTGAGGATGGGGGACTACTGTATACAAAAATCCACTTCCCATGTGTTTACAGATAATGACATTTGCTGAGTAATTATCTTTAACGATTCTGACAATTACGGATTCACCGGACTCCACAGCAAAGATTAGCTCCTTGGTCCAGGCAAACAGGTCTCTCCCACTCAGCTGTTTGGTAAAGTAGTAGGCAGATGATATCCTGTGTGAATTCGCCACACCATGCAGAGCAAAGCACAGTACTCTATTTGCAAGAGTATCTGCTGAGCTGCATGCCGCACTGTTACTGGGTTTGCCTTTGAGACCAATACTTGTGTCGGCCTTTCTGTCATACACTTATTTTGGCTTAATGGCAGCCTCGTCTACGATCAACGACGCCATATGTTTTTTGCTGCTGAGGATCGAGGTTTCAAAGATCAGCCTCTCCATCATGGCAGACCTCATACCTAAAGACGTTGGGCTTGGACCCACATACCTCTGAAGCGCACACTTCGCCGGCAGTGTCAAAAGTTCATATTTTCGGGCGTGATCATAACCTATTGGCGAAAGACGCTAAATGACACACTCTCAGACAACTTCTGAATAACAATATCGTTTACTGCCATAGACTTCCATCTGGTGACGGAGAAAAACAACCTTTTTGTGACCATTCTGGGAATCTGCAACGATATTTTTGACGGAAGTATAGTGTTTGTCGTCGTTGTACTCTTTCATCTTTTCTTTCTCTACAGCGAGCTTTCTCAGGAGCCCCCCGCACTTCGAGCGCTGGTAGGCAACCTGAGCGCGAAGCCTTTTCATCATGACAAGATAGTGAATAGGTCGGTGAGCGCTATTTACTGTTGGCTTGCGTTGAAGCACTTTGTCTCTCCTTGGTTACCTCCTCACTGGTACCAAAATATTCATGAGCAGGCAACAGCGATTCTGCTTTTCACTTTGATGAATTCCCAGGAGCTGGGGGGTCACGACATGCAGGGTCCTTACGCGGTCTCTTCGCAGCTGGCACCACGTAGGACGGATAGAGTTCGAAGATGGTCGGTACAGCTCCTACTTTCGTATTCGGCATCCGGGAACATAATCACTCTCATTGAAATGTTTGCTACACACTACAGTTGATGCGGACTTGTCGTTGATGACGAGATTTTCATGTAAAATGTTTTTTAGTCACTTAGACCACAGTTGCGCACCGCTAAGAAATTGGTTGAAGGAAACACCGCGCGTCTTCCATTGTTGAGATTTGCAATATGGCACACTAAAGTACATCGTGGCTGCAGTGATCGCGTTTAAGGCAGAAGGAAGAAACGATGCTTTCGCACTTGCAACGATCCCACGGAGAAAGCTCACACATTCAGCTGCAAAAACCGGCGCACAATAGGTAGCACACGAGCAATCGGCGACATAGGCATGCTGCTTCAGATGCCGCCGTCAAGCACAGAAGTGGTGAGGTAATTACGCCCACAAAAGCAGACCAAGGTTGCAGGAAGAACGTCCACGCTCATGTGGTGGCCATCAGCGGACAATTCTGATGAACGTTGTGCGCACAAGAATCTCACCAGTCGGCACAGCAGCATAGAATAAAGAACCAATTAGACAGCAGCATCTGAAGGAAATGGGAACAACAAAACCAAGCACGCGTGACCCTTTGCTCCCGCGGAGCAAAGGGTCACGACGATGATGATGATGATGATGATCTATTGGCATCCCCTTTGAAACGGGCGGCGACAAATAGTCACCTAGCCTGCTTGATTTAATCAGGTATACTATACATGTTCTTTATCTTGCATTTTTGTATACCTATCATTATTTTTCTTTTTCAAAAATTTACCTTGTACCGCTGCCTATGATTTTAAGAGATCAGGTCGCATCCATATTTTCCCTACTTTTTTTCCACCAGTACTCTAATCGTCTCTTGCTGATCTCTACGGCTGATCTGTTTATGTTTCCTTCCACTTTAAACCCAAGCGCTTCTGGGAGTTGCACGTTACCTACGGTTCTCGCTGGGTGGATCCCGTCGCATTCCATTAGGATGTGCTGAGTGGTCTCTGGATCTTTACTGCAGCATACACATGTCTCATCTAATTCCGAATATTTGTTCCGATATGTTGTCGTCCTTAGGCAACCGGCTCGAGCCTCAAATAGCAAGGCACTGCCCTTTGTGTTATCGTACAGATTTTCCCTTCTAATTTCTTTCTTCTCATTCTTGTAAATATCCATTGTCCTTTTCGTTTCCATTCTTTGCATCCAATTCACGGTCTCTATTTCTCTCACTTTCTTTCTGATGACCCCTGGTTGTCTATTTACAGTTTCGATTATCCTGTACTTGGTTGCCAACTTCCTTGACCTCTTCCTCCATTCTGTGTCCACGCTTTTCATGTAGAGATATTTGTGCACTTTAGCCGCCCATTTATTTTCATCCATGTTCCTGAGCCTTTCTTCAAAACTAATTTTGCTTTGTGCTTCTCTGACTTCAAAAGAGGCCCAACCCATGTCTCCATGCACTGCCTCATTTGTCGTATTACCGTGTGCTCCCAAAGCCAACCGGCCTACTGATCTTTGGTTAACTTCCAAACCCGCCAATATATCCGATTTTAAGCATATAATGGCATTCGCGAATGTTAGCGCTGGCACCATTACTCCTTTCCAGATTCCACGCACCACCTCATACTTATTGTGGCCCCACAGTGCTCTGTGTTTCATTAATGCTGCATTCCGCTTCCCCTTTATTTTCAGATTACCTTGGTGGTTGCTTGAGTAATTCTTTCCTTCGTTTATGTGTACGCCGAGGTACTTATATTGCTTCACTATGGGTATTACTTGCTGTTGAATTGACACCACGAAGTTACTCGTGTGCTCATTAAAGATCATAATCCCTGATTTCTCTGTGCTAAACTTCAGGCCTAGATTTGTCGCTGCGTTCCCACAGATATTCGCAAGTATCTGTAAATCTTTTTTATTGTCCGCTAGTAGCACAATGTCGTCTGCGTACATCAGTCCAGGGATCTTCTGTTGCACCATTTGTCCATTACGCATGTAGGATAAATCAAAACCTAATTCGCTGTTTTCCAGTCGTCTTTCTATGCCCTTGACGTAAAGCGTGAACAACAATGGTGACAGAGGGCATCCTTGCTTCAATCCTTGGTGAATTCCCACCATTTCATTTCCTTTTTCGGCCTTCCCATGCCACTTGTACTTGGTTGTCTCGATATATCTCCCTCAGCACCTCCACGAAATCGTCATCTATGCCTTCGTATTGAAGAATATCCCACAACAATTCCCTGTCTACGTTGTCATAAGCTCCTTTAATATCTAGAAATGCTATCCATAAAGGTCTTTTCTGAGCTACTGAAATCTCTATGCACTGAGTTAGTACAAACATATTGTCTTCTAAGCGTCTGCCTGGCCTGAACCCATTCTGTAGTTCCCCCAATACACCGTTTTCTTCCACCCACTTCGACAGTTCTAATTTTATGGCTTGCATTGCTATTCTATATATCACCGACGTTACTGTAACTGGCCTGTACGAGCTCGTCTTATCCTTATCTCCTTTGCCTTTGTAGATAAGATTCATCTTGCTTTCACGCCATCCAACGGGAATATTCTTTGTTCTAATCACTTGCTCTATGGCATTAGTCAGCAGTGCCTTGCTTTTTGGACCGAGGTTTTTGATTAGCTGTATTGGGATTTCATCGGGTCCTGCTGCCGTGTTGTTAGGAACATTTTCTGCTGCCTTTTTCCAATAAAAGCTTTCTATGCTGAATTTTGATCTCTCAGGCCTCTCTGTTGTTGCTGGATCTGTTGTCTGAACTACGCTTTTTCTCGTACCGAAGTTATGCCTGATAACGTCTGTGATGTACCGCAGCGCATCATCGCCTTCATAGATGTTACCGTATTCATCCCTTATAGCCGTTTGCGAGTTTCTAGTTGGAGCTCCGTGTGCTTTTATATGGTTCCAGAATCTTTTTGGGGCGCCTTTGTCTCTTTTGTGAATGTTATGCACCCAACGTTCACTTGCGCATTTAATTTTCTCTTGCACGAGCTCACTCGCAACCCTTTTCTTTTCTCGGTACGTATTCCATCTAAGGAGCACCTCTTCTTCTTGTAATCCCAACTTTTTGGCTTCTCGATGAACCCTAGATGCCTCTTTACGCTCTTCTATAGCTTGTTTAATTTCCTTGTTCCACCACTTACGTGGTTTCCTCTTTCCAATCCAACAATTGTATTGCCGTGTCTGCCTTATTTCATGCTGCATAACCTCCACCAGTTCCTTATATTCCCAGACTGCTGTAGGAAAAGCCTCAATTTTCTTCTCTATGTTGTTTGCGATCTCTGTTATTTGCTCGTCATTCATTTTTAAAAACTCTGAGGCTATTGGTTCTTGTTCTGCGCTGGTATCTCTCCCAAACTTTAATGCTAAACGTCTATGATCGCTTCCCAGGCTATTTTTTCCATTTTCGTCTATTATCATTTGGTCCAGTTGTTCGTAGACCATTTCTGAGACTAAGGCGTAGTCGATACATGACTGCCTGTTTCCGCATTACCACGTTACCTGTCCATGACACTTATTCTCCCTGTTAACTACTATAAGGTTCTGTTCATCACACAAATCCAGCACTAGAGAGCCGTTGTAATCAGTATATCCGTCTAAATCGTCCATGTGCGCGTTCATATCTCCCACTAATATCACCTGGCCCGAGTTACTGAACTCATTAATATCGCTTCTAATGCAATCGACCAATTCCTTATTTTTTCCCTGCTATCACTACCTGTCCACAGGTAAGCTACTCCCAGCCACGTCTTTTTACCTTGCCATGTACCACTAATCCATAAATGCTCTTTACATGTCTCGCTTACCCTTCGCCACTTCAGACCTCGCCTAATTAGTACGCCTACGCCTCCGCCTTTCCTTGACCCGGTCATTCTGTTGCACCCTTCCCATACAAAGTTGTCAATAACAGGCGGCTGCTCCAAATCTCGTAGATGCGTTTCGGTCAAGGCGTACACACTAATCGCTTCATCATTCAGTTGCGTTTGAATTTCCAGCCATTTTTCCTGCTTACGACCACCCTGCATGTTAATGTAGCAAATTTTACCTTCTCTATTCTTATCCTTTCTGCGTCTTTTCCTGACTCCTGGTCGCCTAATTCTGCCCTTTACTGGTGTTTCGCTATGTTCAATACTTAATCCTGCTTCCTGATTGCCTGGGGCCCGCCTAAAAAAGCTACAGCTCGTGCCGCGAATCGATTTCCGACCGGTGTTGCTACACTTTCACTAAAATGTATCCCGTCACGCACAAAAGCGCCTTCGCGGCCTGCTCGGTGCACTTCACGGTTGATGTCAATGACCGTAAAATTCATTGCTTTAGCTAGAGTCCAAATTTCCCTGTTTACTGCAAGAACTGCCCTTTCAATTTTATAACCCTGCCTTTCAACCTCTGGTACCGTGCACACCGCGATTTGTACTTCTTTTGAAACATTCCGCAGGTCGGTGACCCCTTTGGCTATTTGCTTTGTGATTCCTGCTCCTCGTCCGTTCAGTACGTCAATCGGCGAACGCCATGCGTTCCTTGGCCTTCGCGATCACCTCTCTAATCGGCTTTCCCGGAAGCGCGCTAACCTGGACTCATTCGTCTGCCCCTACCCTCTCTGCTATCGCCGGTTCTACTTTACGCATGTTGGAATCCCCAACAAAGACAACTCGACGCTTTCCTTCCCCCTCATCGCCGAAAGCTGCCCCCGAAGTCACAATGCCCTCCCCTCCTTTCTTATTCTTGCCCTTGGCTTTGTTTTCTTCCCCGGCCGCGTCAGTGGTATCCCCTTCGTGACTATCACTGACGTTTGCGCCACTGCTTACCGGCGTGGCGGGTTCGGCTGTCTCTGCACTCGCATCGGAGCCAGCTCCGTTGGCGGTGCTCGCCTCGATGCGTTCATCAGTGCTTTGCAGAATGGTGGCGCTCAGCTGGATTTCTGCGTTAGCTAGCTTTTCTTCTGCCTCCTTCCTCTGCTTCTGCTCGATTTGAAGTTCCTTTTCTAGCTTTCCAACCCGCTTAGCTAACTTATCCTTGTCTTGCTCTAGGCGGTCTAGCCGCGACCCTAGCACACACATCCTACAGATAAAATCTGCACCATTCGCTTCGCGTGCTGATTTAAACCGCGTTTCTTCCAGCGCGTAGGAACGCTCGCACTCAGAACAACGCACGCGTGGGTTCCCCCTAGTACCAACCATCATCTCGTACTAACAAGGCGTAGATGTGGAAAAGAAAAAAAATTTCTTTACCTACTTTATCTAAGCGAGAAGACCAAGAAAGTGAGAAAGCATTAAAATAATTTATAAAGATTGTTTGGCTAAGCTAACCCTCCTAAAAAAACCAAAAAGTGAAATATAAAATAACAAAACTTATCTCTGGCACGCTGCTCCTGCTGCGCTGAAATGGCACCTCGACTCGACACGTCCGCTCCCGTCGGCTTCACTCGTGAGTCCCAACGACCTCACGATGAGGTAGCGACCTCTTGCGGCGAGCCATCGAGCTACTCGTCAATGAAAAAATTCTATTGACTCCCATCGCGTTGCAAAGGCCGTAAGGGAGCGCGGAGGAGAGTCGAGTCCGGCCGTGCTACTGATTGGCTATCGAGTGGCTATCGCAAAGTATTGGCCACGTATTTGGGTTAGGCTAAGCACTATCAAGTCCTCCTACGCATTTTCCGGAATTTATTGATCATTTATTGATTAGCTATTTTGGCTATCGAATGGCGATCGCAAGGTATTGGCCACCTATTTGGGCTAGGCTAAGCACTACCAAGTCATCCCCAGCATTTTCCGGAATTTCTTGATTATTAATCGATTAGCTATTGATTGGCCCGCGATGACTGACTAAGCTTAAGTAGTCCCAACCATGCTTAGCTAGAAATAGCCAGGCTCAGCTTCGCTAGTTCACATGGGTATGTGCCGTTGCGCTTGAACCCTTTTTGCACAACCGCCAGGATCGAGCCACGATTTCTGTTCGCGGTGGACACATTGCGCCTTACTTAAACAGTCCCGCTCTTCAAATCTTGCAAAAGTGAAATACCCAAATTTGCATACCAGCATTGAAGGGGTTACGACAGGAACATTACATTACAAGGCCGGAATTATTTCGTGCTCAGTGTGATTTAGAGCGCCACTGTTCTGACAGCATTTTCGGAATATTTCGTGAGCTTTCTTCAAAACGTCCCACACAACAAATAGCGCGCCAGAACAAATTAACCTTGATGTTTTCGGATGCGTTTGGTAAACCGATAGTCGCATACGTGACCTAAATAAATTATTACGAAGTTAAGAAGTATCTAAATGCAATAAAACAGCACGAGAACACTGGCGCCTGCACCACGGCAATGCTAAAAAGATCATTACCTTTAGCCGCAGTGGGCCCCACTCTCAGAAACATTTGTGCATGATATCTGGGGCACTCTTGGGAACGTGCCTGAAGTTGCTTTTTGTGTGATCTAAACTTTAAATAGTAAGGAACAAACTGTCACTTTATTGGCTGCAATGCAAGAAGACCGTATTTTTCTTCCTCCAAAGATGTGCTGGGAAACTTGAGCAGCGCTGGGAAGAAACCAAATACTGTGCACAATCTAGGAACCATGTACAGGAAGTGTTTAGGTAAGTAATAAGGTATATGTATATCTAAAATTTTCTAACAGTGCAGCAATGCATGGTTTTAAGGTTCATGTAATTGATGTTCCCCCGCTGCGAATAGTGCTTTAGCTCAGCTCTCCCGTATAATAAGGACGGCATGCCGTCACAAAGAACTTCATAAAAAAGTAAAAATTTTGTGGTATAATTCTATGGTTCTGTCACAGGTTAATTAGTATGTGTTTTTAAGGGGAACAACTACTGCCATAACCTTGAATGAAGAAAACATAATAAGAGGAAATTATTCCGGGCTATTTGTCATGAAAGTATTTTCGCGTGTACAGATAGGCTATTCACCATCGTGAATATTATAAAACATACTTTTTTCTGCTTTAAGCCTAGATGATTTGACAATATATGATTTAAAAAATGCTATTAACACTCTAAATAGTCTTTATAATGGTTTTATTCTGGCGAATATTACTTCTTTTTGCCATAAATTATTGTTCACAAACAGTCACGCATGACGGATTCATTCGGCTGCTCACGCATCTTTGTTTTCCTTGGCCTTCCCGAACAGAAAGCGGGAATAATGTCAATTCAAGATTAAAAATAAACACGATGTTTATATATAAGACGGACCAGATAATTCAATGAATAAAAACGGGTTGAACATGCCCACCCTCCGGCTACCACACTGCAGAGAGCCTCGAAAAAACGCGTTATACGTGTGGTTACCGTTGAGGGAATAAGCGTCACTGGAACGTGCAGATTTTTTTTCTCATTAAATCTAATCAACTCTGTGCTTTCAAGTACTGTGTTATTGACGCCGAATAATATGTCAGTTGGTAGGGAAGAAACCATGCTGGTTGATAAAGTGTAAAACACCAGTCACCGACAGAGAGGCGCAAATATAAAAAGTACAATTATCCTTCTGTGTCAGCAGATTGATAAAATAGAAAACCAGCAGCACCTCAAATGGTCTGGCCAACATACCTTTCGAGACCATCTTTTTCGGGCGTTCTGGTGCGCCGTGTTTGAGAAATTTAACCAAGACGAATGAACATCCAGATTAAAGGGACACTAAAGAGAAACAGGAAGTTCAGCTGGAATAAAAGAAGGACCTTCAGGAATGCATGCAGTTTTTGTTGGGTGCAAAAATATGAGTTATTAGCCGATAAATTCGTAAACAAAGACCAAATATCTCTTCCTCAATTTCTCTCACCCCAGATTTGGCACTGAAGCAGTGTCGTCCCAGATTTCATTGCCGTCAGCGAATCAGAACGCGCCATGATACGTCATCGCTTGCGTAAACGGCCGACGCGCTGGCTGCATCATGGCTGCATGGCCACTGCGTTTGCGTTCGCCGCGATGGATACCGTTGCTGCCGCTGAACCTTGTAACGAAGAGCTCACAAGGAAAGCACGACTGCATTTCAGCGATATTCAGTGAAACGGAGCGCTAAATGATCCTCCATGCACGAGCGGTAGGTGTTTCCGCGTGCGCCGGCGGAAAGCACAGCTTCGTTTTCATCAACGGTAGGCGAGGCGTCCGCTCCGCCAGGTGACGATGTTCCCTACAGAACAAGCGTAGAAAGTTGCCCACGTACTCGGTATGGTTATTTCGTGGCTCTATTTAATAACATTCAGCAGTCACCGAGCCGCCAGTTTGCTGCTGCAGGGGCACCGGTCGAGGGTTTCATGAAGGCCGCATTGAGAAAACAGCTGCTCGAGAAAGGACTGGCCTCTGGGGCACGCCAAGATACTTTCCGAGGGCAGGAATGCATACATAATCCGAGGGCGAGAAATGCAGAGTGCACACCACCAGTTTCTCTGGCTCTTTGCCGTTTTATCATCGGCAGAGCACTGAGCCATTGCGAACGCCGGGGAGCCAGGGCTCATCGCGCGGCACCACATGAAAGGACACAATCGGGTCAACACTGCCGCTGCCCCTGAGCAAGTGCCTTGGGACATTTATACAGCCCTCAACACTTCACACACGAGGCATTTTCTGGCTGTTTCCCTCGAAGTCAACGTTTTTCGAGCCACGCAACACTCAACCGAACACTGTAGAGCGGAACAGGCGCGCGCGATGATACATGGAGCAAAAACGAAACTACGAAACTATCACGACCGGATGTAGCGTCATGCTATTTTTTCTTATTTAATCTTGCGCTAAACTTGTACTTCCTCGCTTGAGACGGTTTAAAAAGTTGGCAAATGCTGTTTATGTACGTTTAAGGTGTATTTCATTTTGCGTTTTATTAACAGCGATAAACCGCTCTCGACCAATCGCGACCGGCCTGCGTTTGTAATCTCCGACGTCACGAACGTGTAGTGCGGGAAATTCGAAGGGGCGTCAGCGCCTATCCTTCAGTTTTTCGCTATTTTCTCGCTTATTAAACATGTGTTCGCTGTAAGAATGGTATGACTGTGACTGTGATAGCATAATCTATCATTAAAGCTTAACTTCCGGTTTCTCTTTAGTGTCCCTTTAAGTAACACATGTGCAACCTTTACGTTAGATATCTAACTTATTATTTTATAAACTTTCCTCCCCTAATATTCTAATGAGGCAATCATTAGCATATTACATGTTTTGTTAGGTCTCTAACCAAACCACTAGACAATAAACCTTGGCGAAATGGCTACTTGGTGGCTATCAATCTCCCGTGAACGCACCTCATAGTCAATGTCGTAGTCCCCTCTTCAAGGAGGTAGTTCTTAGCCTTCACAGCGCAGCCCTTAGGCGTCAGTTCCGGCTTCGAGTGTCGGTGGCGGCGGCGGCGACGCAACCGAGCACAGCGAAAAATGAAAGCAAACGCGGATAGCAGCGGGGGATGAAAGACGTGACGAGGAAAGCAGAGAGGAGGGTGCAGCGGAAACATGGGGCGGAAAGGGGAGGAGGGTGTGGCGAAAGCATGAGAAGTAAAGCGTAGTGCGGCGACGATGGCTACGAGATAGCGCCAGAGTAGCGCACGTCGTCTGGTATATTAGTCAGCGGCGGCAGCTGTGAATTGCGCCCACACGTCACCCACACGCTGGCTCTCGCGATCTCCAGATTAGCGAGGCAGTAGCGCGACAATTCGCTCCATTTGCAGCGTGCCGCACGAGGCAAATTGTCCGCGCCAGCCAATATATAGCGAAATGAAAACACGTATACAGCTGCGCCAAAATTTTGCGTTAGGGAGTATCATGATCGTCCGTGAACTTTTGTTTCTCAATCTCTCCCTATATAGTTCTTGAATTGTGCATATCTACCACAGCCTACATTGTTGGCTTTGACACTGGGGGAAAATATGAACTGCTTCAAAGCCACAACTAATGTCGTTTGTGTAAAAACAGCTTTGTCACGAACGCAGGAACGGGGGTCTCTGAAATGGGATATTTGGGAGATATTGCAATGAATGAAAGGGAAATTGCCGTAGAAACGAGATACTAATAGCCAGAGCTTCAAGGAGAATGAAGTGGCCCTGAAGGAAGACATAGCGATAATGCATGGGTATAAAAGTAATCTCGAAGACCGTACAGTTTTTACTGTTACATTGTGTGGCATGTTCTGTTATCGGACACAATGCTGCGGCTGAAGAACATCATGGCGAACGCACTACGGGAGTCTCTTGAGGTGGACGGACGCAAACTCTAAGCACTACTACTAAGTGGCTGGTTATGAGAAAAGGAAAGGTTGGCGCTATCTTCTGCAGCCCTTGAGGGAGCGCGCCTCAGCCCCAATAAGCACTATTGGATCAGGTACTCATTAGTAAAACAATAAAGAATAAGACTATTATAAAGTGCATTTTATTGCATTTTAGAACGCGTGGTCACGAGCTCAGAGTCCTTGGGGACGCCCCGTCGATCTCATCTTCGCTCGCTCGTCCAAGCGCGGATATATAACACTTCCCCTCTCTAGTGAACCCTTAACGTATCTTAGTCAATTTTATGTTGACATGTTGAGATGTATGGTCGCTCTGCCGTCTTCAGAACATGACCATAGCGACAGCGTGGTATACAATCGGGAACGGCTTGCGACTGTTCAGATCGCGGCGTTCTTTCGGGCGTCCCTGCTTCAGTGGGCAAATCCGGGTACGCATTAGGAGACGAGTCAGAAGCCGTGGGTGCATCTTCTGTTGGATGCTAGGCCCCTGAAGTGAGTGATGGTCTTGTTGTAGTGAAACGGTTGTCTTCGAGTGAGTAATTTCCTGGACAAGAATGGTAGGGTGATTCTTGAACTGCGTTTTCAATCAACGTATATCTCTTTTTATATTATCCACGTGACGCCGGTACCGCCTGCCATCCTGAGTCATCGTTGCAAAGGACCTCTTGCCGCAGTCTTCAACTACTACAGCGGGTAGCCAGGCGGGGTTATTGTTCAGGAAGTTCTTTATCCACACCTTGTCATCTGGAACATAATATTTTCTCATATCGTCCACCCTTCCCCTTTCGGTGTCTTTTCGGGGGAGTAGCGCATCCAGATGAGACGGAAGCTGCCTGCCAAACATTAATTCTGCAGGCGTCTTCTGCGTTGTGGTGTGTGGTGTCATATGCTGCTAATAAAAACCGTGGCAGCCGGCCGGAGAGGCTTCCTACCGTCATTTTCTTGAGCGCCATCTTCGTTTCTGCAACCGTGCGCTCCGCTTGTCCATTTGTGGCCGGGTGGTATGGAGCTGATGGTACGTATTTGATCATGTTCAATTTGAAGAAGTGTTGCATTTGCGACGATACGAATACTGTTCCATTATCAGAAACTATCACTTGCCGTATGCCAAAAGTCGCGAACAGCGATCGTAGCACATCCGTGGCTGCGTAAGTAGACTATGAGGGCACTTGTCTTACTTCTAGCTACTTGGAGAAGGCATCCACTAGGATTAAAAAGCTCTGATTGTTCATCGGCCCTGCAAAATCAACATGAACGATCTTCCATGGTTCACTTGGACGGCGCCATTCCGGAATTACAGCTGCTCGAGCAAGATGGCTGTGCATCTGACATGTCTCACACGACAGCACCGTGGTCTCGATGTCGGCGTCCAATCCAGGCCACCACAGGTGAAAGCGAGCGAAGCGTTTCATCGTAGTCATTCCTGAGTGGTTAGAGTGAAGGAGAGTCAAACATTCCTCTCTAGCCTCTGTAGGAATCACAACCCGTGTGCCCCATAATACGCAACCACGGTGCGTAGAAAGCTCTTGTACCCGACTCTTGTAAGGTTGGAAGTGTATACCTTGCCATGACGCTGTTGATCCTGTTTGCAACCCTTTGTAAACTTGTGAAAGCGTGGAGTCAACCACTGTCAGCCTTGCTATCTCCTCGGCACTCAATGGAGGTTTGCGCAAACCTTCAATCATCGACACGTCACCTGGTTCCGCTAGCTCATCGACATCGGAAGTAAGAGGAAGTCGACTGAGCGAATTCGCAATCTGATGTTTTTTCCCTTCTCGGTACAACAACTCGTAGTCATAGCCTGCTCAGAATTACGCACCAACGAAGCATCCGGGGTGATAACACTTGCTGAATTTGCTTCCTAGGGCACATTATTCCAAGAAGCGGCTTATGGTCAGTCACTATGAATAGATGCCGACCGGCAATATACTGATGGAAATGCGTGACTGAAAACACAATTGCAAGCCCTTCTCTGTCAAGTTGGGAGTAGTTTCTCTCACATTTGCCGAATGTTCTTGACTGCAAACGCTACTGGCAGTTCGTGTCAGTTTCCATCCAACTGCGCAAGAACTGCTCCTAACCCATAAGGCGAAGCATCATAGCTGAGCATCAGTGGGCGAGAGTCGTCGTAATGCGCAAGAACCGTACACTCACGTAGTGCGTCCTTAAGTTTGATGAAAGCGGCTTTGTGCTGGCCTTCCCATTTCCACTTAGCTTCTTTATCCAATAGACGATGAAGAGGCTCGGCGATGGACGCTTTGTCTCGGAGGAACCAGCTATAAAAACTTATCATTCCTAAGAATGACTGTAGCTCAGGCTTGTTTGTTGGTTCTGGCACCCTCGTTATTGCTTCAATCTATTCAGACGTCGGCTCAACTCCCTTAGCGCTCACTTTGTAGCTAAGGAAATTCACTTCGCGTACCTCAAATATGCATTTTTTCTTGTTTGCTTTGAGACCTGCCTGTTGCAAACGCTGCAGAACTGCTTCCAGTCGATCTAGATGCTCTTCATTCGACGCTCTCATGATGAGGATATCGTCTAAATAAGCGCTAACACCGGTTAGTCCAGCGAGCAGAGTATCCATGAAGCGCTGGGATATAGATAGTAAGGCCGAAACGCCGAATGGCAGTCGCTCCACTGCGTACAAGCTTTTAATTATGTTGATAGTCAGCCTCTCCGAAGTGTTCTTGTCGACGTGCAGCTGTTGATAAGCCTGTGTCAAGTCAATCTTTGAAAAGATCTGTCCTCCTCGAAGAGTTGCAAGCAGCTAAGCTGCCGTTAGCAAAAGGTACGCCGTTGGCTTGATTCTTGCGTTTAATGTGCTCCTGTAATCCCCGCACAATCGTAAGGATTCATTCTTCTTCCTCACAATCACCACTGGCGTCGCCCAGTGGTCATCGTGAGGAAGAAGCATGGATTGCAGTGCTTTGACAAAATTCGCAGAGCTGTCACATAGTCTTTCACCGATTCATTAGCGAGCTGGTCTCGTTTCTGGAAGCGATGTCGTCCCAGTAACTCGGAAGGCCGGGGGTCGAAGTGCTGGCTCAGTAACTTGACGATGACCACCAAGTCCACCTCAGAAGGTTTCCGTGGTGCAACCAGGGCCGTAAGCGTCTCGTAGGTTTGCTCACCGCACAGCGTGAGGAGAACCGCTCGCTTCTTGGAAGATTCGACAATGTCGTTGGCTTTATAATAGAACTCCAGGTGCTCTACCCACGATGACCAGTCGGAGCCGGGCACAAATTCTGGTATTTTGCCTTTAGGCATCGTCTTCAAGGAAAACTTGCTTCGCGGGGTCGCGTTCCCTCGTCGCCAGTATTATAAAGTGTCTTTTATTGCATTTTAGAACGCTGCAAGGCGGCTGCGTGGTCACGAGCTCAGAGTCCTTGGGTGCGCCCCTTCGCTCTCCTCGTCTTCGCTCGCTCGTCAAACGCTGATATATAACAAAGACCCTACCCCTACTGGGAACAGAGGGGCACGCGAAGCTTGTCGTACCATCAAAATTGGATGTCGCGTTCCCTGGCCTCGGAGTTCGCTGCCCTTCGTTGACGCTGGGCTTCGGTAAGACAGGATTTGAACGTGGGATCCGCTGCCTGCCGTTGTAACCGAGTCTAGGGTTGGACTGCCTTGAACGCAACAGGATCCGCACAGCGAACGCAAGCGTGCTTCCTGAGGCGTTGACGGTGTTTCTCGTCGAAAGTGGCCTGTCCCGCCACCGACCAAACAACGCGTGGCCTCCCCATCCGTATGACCAGCGTGCACTGAAAAAGAGACCCGTCGCAACGCGCGCGAGGCCCTTTCCTTCCATTCCCTTCTCCCGGCACGCGCCCACTCCTGATTGGGTGTTCCCTTCCCGTGTTACAGGTGCGCGCCTCACGTGTTTCACCTGCGCGAGACGGTTTTTTTTTTTGCGGTCACCCTACAACGGCACTGACACTTGTGAGGCAATACAAGCTTCACTTGATTACCGGGCTTTCCGCTGCTGCCGCATCATGGTGCTGGAGGGTTCATGGAGGAGACACGGTACACGTTAAGGAAAGCTCTGTGCCTGTAGAGAGTATATATTGTTCGAGATAGTTGCCAGGCATGCTTGAGGGAGTACCCAGGGCTTTCAATCGAGAGATCTGGATTAAGCGATTATAGCACGCGCCCCGGACTACGACGTCGCAGGAAATAAAGAACAAACGCCTAAGAGAATACAGGACTCGACAGACCGAGTCTTGGAAGAACCAACACCAAAACGGCATTGGCGGCATTACTTGAAAGGCATTGGCGAGGCGGATACTAATGGGCAGAAGTTGTGCAAATTAATCGTGTGTGAAAGCTTGCACAAACTCAACAGTCTTACTTACACCACAAAGGCAGTAAAAATCGTTGGAGGGCAGAGCGCATAACCAGGGATTCTATGATACGAGAAGGTTTGAAATACCGGACGCTACAGAAGACATCCGGACGTAGTCGGCGAGTCCGCCTAGGAGCATTTACATTCGTGCGTCGGTCACTACCCTACCAAAAAATCCTATTTGATTTCAAACGGGTTTCATCAAATAGGATTATGAAACGGGACCCCGTTTGAACCTGTTTAGTCCAGACCAGTTTGTCCCCGTTTGAACCCGTTTAGCCCAGACCAGTTTGTCCCCGTTTAGCCCACTCCCGTTTGGCCCTGTTCAGTCCTGTCCTGTTTAACCCAGTTCTGTTTACCCCTCTTCGAGCCTATTTATTTCCCTATTTGGGCGAGGTTCTGTTAGACTGGTCCGATGTCACTTAACATAAGTCACTCTTTAAATCTATTTGGTGCACTTATGGATTTGAGATCAGCCTTGAACGATTTTTGTGTGGCCTATGAGTGCGCTTGACATGTATGACCAATAAGAGTATGCAACCTGAAAAACATCGGTAGCACATTTTCATATGTACTACAAGTATGCAAATGTAATTCTTGCAGGTGTACTGCATGCTTTATCATTCGTACTCATCTTACTGCAGTGTTGTGTTGCTTTCATGGTTTGTGCATAAAACAAATGTACAGCAAAGCGCAATTTTAAGTTGGAAAAACGTCGGGTGAAGAGGACTTGTAAAAGAAAGACATAAGTATACTTTACGTATGTTTTTATGTACACCCATTCAAACATGAATACGGAAGCGCTCTAATTTTAAGACGGGGCATGTCGCACATCTGACAAGCATAGTTTATTCGAAATCCTAATCGTGCTCTGACAGAAAACAAGTGGAATGTGTTGCTTTGGTGAGAGCTTGCAGTGCACCTGAAAAACTAAAGAAAAGCCAACAATTTTATTTCAGTTAAGCAACAGGTTCACACAAAGGCAAAAGCAGTTATGTTCACACTGATAAGAATGGGTAAGCATTCAGAACATCGGAGATACTAACAAATCTCATTCAAAGGTAACTGGTTTCAGGCAATTTGGCTACGATTCTAAGGGAACATGCATTACTGTGGTAGAATAAACTGTCACAATTAGCGGGCCACTGAAACAAGTGTTATAATAAAAAAGACAACTTATTTGATTAACAATTGTGTTGAAGCAACAGAAGTAGTACAAGCATAAAATGCACATTTAAAAAGCAGCATGGACACGTCAAGCTAATAAATTACTCGGAAGCTACCGTTCTGCCAGCAAAGTAAATACCGTAGTGGAATAGTGGCTTTAACATCCACCGCGTTTGGCTGGTTTATCCCATATTGATAATTAAGAGACTTAGATGGGCTAGTTGGTTGCTGGCTTGATGGAACATTTTATAATGGTGTTTGTAGTAAATTCTGCTTCATTCTACGCCATGATCTCATTGGTAATCCGGAAAGAGTGTTCCTCTGACCCCTGACAAAGTGCAATGAGCATGAGAAGGTACCGCCTCCTGCTTTTTAACTATTTTGCACGAGAACACTATAATATGGTCGTGCGTCGTCCTGAAGGGAACATCACCTTAGACAACTCTTGCACAGGAGGGTGCTCATTCTGCGTAGAATGAAGCAGAATTTGCCACAAACTTGCGATCTTGCAACTTTTGGAGATATCGCAGCTGCGTACAACGTATGGAAACCTTTGGGTGATAACATTTTCCCTACAGTGTTGCAGTCAATATTTCGAGATATCCGGAGCACAGCACAGAACCATTGCTAGATAAGAGGCCAAATATACATAAAGTCGATACCGAGCCACGAAAAACTTTTCGTGGCTCTGTATCGGGACTTACTGATATGTTGAGATATCAGAGTTTCAGTTCACAAGGGTTCAAGGGATAACCCGG
Source organism: Dermacentor silvarum (assembly GCF_013339745.2). Lineage (NCBI taxonomy): Eukaryota > Metazoa > Arthropoda > Arachnida > Ixodida > Ixodidae > Dermacentor > Dermacentor silvarum. The sequence goes on along the minus strand of NC_051155.1, from coordinate 38,960,793 downwards.
AGTCCTCTACTACAGCATGCTTCATAATCAAATCGTGGTTTTAGCAAAAACTCAAGAATTGATTTTTTTAGAGCAAACAGTATATGCATAAGACCAAATGCTAATATAGAATATGCTGACAGCAGCTACATAAACAAAAATTTCTTACTTTCAAGAAATTGTCAGATGGTCTGAGCAAAGATCTACTAATGCCAAAATTATGGCCATTATTTTTAAATGGCCTATTCTGCAATACCTTCCTTACATTTACCTCAAATTATACGTGCAGTGTACATACATGATGCTAACTACAGCTTCAAAAGATTGGCACTATTCCTTGAAGTAAGTGCATGGTACTTTTTCACACAATTGCAGCAGTTTGTCTTGCGATTGTTAGCCTATGCAAATTAATTTAAAACTTCTTGACGTCCCTGTCCCCTGTACAGGTTCAATAGTCGCATTAAGCCTCCTTTCATCAGTTTTTGTCCACAAAGTCATGCAGATAAAAACGTTACCCTGAGTTTGAACCTGTTAATGCATTCCTTTTCATAATAATGAAATTGTGGTCACTGAAAAAAAAAGCTCAAGCTGCGGAGCAGAAGCAGATTGCAGGGTTACACCATGGCAGCTACACACGTGGACCTTTTCTTTTACTTCAGAAGGAGCTGACTTAACGCATGTTCCAGGGCGCTGGTTACTCTCGCCAGCATATCGTGAAGTATCCTGCAGTGTTGAAGTTCAGTCCTTTGCACAAAACAAGCCAAATGTATAAATGACAGGCTGCGTGACCATGCAAACGATGTGTGGGTCAGTTGGCATTAGTATTGCACTGCTCTCAGTGCAAGTGCACTCATATTTAAAAACCACTTGATTGTGGCAAAATATAAGGACCAGAGTGCTTCAGAGATATGTGAAGATTTCCTTATTCAAATGACAAGGAACCAGTGTGTTAGCTCCCCATCAATAGAATTATTAGACATTGAGACTGCTTATCATCAATGTAAAACAAATTGCGCTAGCCATGCCAAGCGCCCTTTTTGTATTTGTGTCAGCAACATGCATTCAGATTGATCTATTCCAACCCTTTCGTCCTTTGCACCATATCGCTGTGCGAGTAAAAACTGCACTTTTTCTTGGTGAAAGAGTGCTAGTTTAACACATAGACTAGCTCCATGGCAGTTTGCAATAAAGGAGTATAAGCATCTAAGCATCCTCTGGAAAGGTGCCCATAGAGAACAGTGCTAAAAGAGCTCTTTAAAAAAAGAACATGAGTGTATCTGTCATAAAGGCCAACTCTTGTGTCTTTTACTTAACATATTTTTTTCAATACCAATATTGAGGTGCAAGCTCACCATATTATATTACGTTGCCAATGAAGCAAATCACAGTGGTGCTTGACTGTCGTGGGAACAACTCGGATGTGAAGATTGGCACCAATCCGCAGCATAGCATGGTCTGCTTACACTTCATCTCCAGGCCCAGCCATACCTATAGCAGCATTAAAACAAGTGAGGTTAGGGCCATAAGAGAAACAATATAGAAACTGACACTGTGAAGAAAGCAACCTTCATTAGGCATAAACAGTAATAAAATGCAGACATTGTACCCATAGCTAAGTTGACTTTGAGCAACATAGCATGCACAGTAAGACAGATCTGATGTATGAGCCATCTACTTGAAGAGATTACTCGAAAGCCCCTTAAATTCTTGCCGCCTCTCATGCACGGATGGCTGTCTGGCTGAGTAAACCTGGTTTATCCCAGATAGTGTAAGCAAGCGTTGTCACTTGGGGGGGGGGGGCAATCCTAATACTATTGCAGAACATGTATTCTTACAATGGTGTTAATGTTTTTGTAACGCTGGCCATCCTGCAGACCCTGCAACATTATAGCATCGATAAGGCTAATCGCATTACCCAATAAGGCTAACCAATAAGTGTCCCAAGAAGCATAACTCCGGATTTCTACTGAGCAGCATTCTCTACATTTTGACAAACATGCTTCTATAGCTTCAACCCTATTTTCATCAACATAGTACAAGCTTCAAGCATCTGCACAAACTTAATGCAAAAGGGTGCCATTAGGAATACCACAATAGTTTCCTATCCAATTCAGCCTTTAAAATAAACACTGGGAAGTTCATTACTATGCCTAGAACAAATGAAGCTGTTCTGGAATTGAATAAGCCTTTTTCATACATGCGAAAATCACCACCACTATGACTTGCTTATGGGCATTTTGTAGACAAAAAACACCAAGCACAAGAGTTGAAGCTTGGGCAAGTCGGTGACTGTTCATTTTGGTGGTGCTCACCATGAACACATGTGAGGGAAATAAGCGACAGACAGAGAGTGAAAGCGTGCTGTGCTCTATCGCTCTCTGTCTGACCGTGACTTCCTTGGTATGCGTGTACTGTGCATGTTCCTTATCTCTTTAGTATGTGTGCACAGTGAATACCATTGAAAGGAACAGAGAGACGAGATAATGCTACAATGGATACAATGAGCAAGAAACGTGCCTTCTGATGCAGCACATCCTTATGCGACACAATTTTCTGGCAACATCCTAAGCCTGCTATTGCACTGAAAATGGCTTATTCGAGCTGCTGTACAAGACAAGTTTGCTTTTACAGAAGACAGATGACATTTGTTCAATTATTTCGACAAACTTCTGGTTATGCAGTAATGTGAAAAGGTGGCATCATTAAAAGCCACCTTAGTTTTTGTGTAAAAAAATTAAATTACATTATGGGGTTTTACATGCCAGAACCACAGTCTGATCATGAAGCACGCCGTAGTGAGGGACTCCGGAATAATGTGGACCACCTCGGGTTCTTTAACGTGCGCCTAAATCCAAGTACACAGGTGTTTTCGCATTTCACCCCCTTGGAAAGGCAGCCGCCATGGCCACGATTTCGACCCGAGACCTCGTGCTTAGAAGCTCAACGCCACAGCCACTAAGCAACCATGGCAGGTATGCAAAAAAAAAGAAAGCATACAGTCAACTCCACAGATCAGGCTAGGTATAAATAATGAACAGTCAACAAGCTGAACCTTTGCATATTGCTTTGCATAATGGTTGAGGTAAAAACAATTGCCGAAACATTTCAGATGCACTCAACACGATTTGGAGAACACAGCATATGAGAGTTAAAAATGTTGAAAGGGTAATGTTTAGAGTAGTGCTTTACTGCTGCAATGGTTTTTGTAAGTGCGCCAGTGAGCACAGTATGACTGAGGTAGATGCTGAAAATAATAGATCCTCGTTATGACTCTTTAGGGACTGATTTGCATTGTTTGTTACATGCCTCAGGATATTACTTATTTATTTATAAACATACCTCACCGGCTCCAGTTGGAGTATCGCGTGAGGTGGTAGGAAAAAATTTCTGAACTAAAAAGGAGAACATTCAACAAAAGAAGAAAAAAAACATACTCTCACAATGTGGCTGCAAATCAGGCAACTAGCTTATAAAAACAAAGCAATTAGAAACATTTTCATAGTGGTAGTGCTTTAGGAGACAGAATGTTAAATTCTGAGCTTCGAACACTTTCAGCCACCTTTTGTGGCCTTTTGTTCTGAAGTCCCTTTCGCTCTAGTATTATGGGAATCAATAACCCCGCTCCCCCCAAATTTTTTTAAATGTAATACACAATTAGGACAACTTACGGAAATATTATTAAGAACACAGAATTTGCTCATGCACGTATCTTAGAAGAGAGAGATGCGGAAGTCTACAAGAATGCGTAATAACAAAGGTAACCAAAGCCCTGCTGCTTTTGTCGGGCAAATCATAGCAAGACATGAAATGATATGCGTGCCTCACAAGATGGTCCCTAAAAAAATGTCACAATGCAGTCAGTAGGGAGCACATCATGCATTTCTACAATAGCCTCCAATTACATATAACTCAAAGGAGGCTACTTAAATGAATTGATTAAACTGAAGGTAGGCCAGATTCAAAATATGCGATTCAAGTAGACCGAAACTGCAAGTTATGAATATGGCATATTCATAGCAACAGTGCTGTACATTATGTCATACATGGCAACCTGTGAAGTTTATATTTTGTAAACATTTTGCAGACAAATATTTTTTATTGGCGAGATAGCACACATTTTTTAAAGCTTCCTCTCAGCACCCACACTATTGCATTGATTCACACATAATTAACCATTATTTAACTTGAGATATAGCACACAAAGCAGCAGCGAACTTGAAACACCAGAACTGACAACACTGTTTTATATCACAGAGCGCATTTTCAGTGTTCTTGCTGCTGCTGATTTAGCCTGTTTAAGGAATTTATCTGAACAAACTGGCCTAAAGCAAGTGCCCCCTCTGGTATACTCGTTAGAGATCTTCACAAAAAATTCAGGAGAGTTGACAGGTATGAATTATACCAACAAAACCTACAGCTTGTGTAAGTGGCAGGGACCGTTTTGTACACACCTTGTCGCAGCATGCAGATCAGATGCTTTGCCGTGCCGTTCCAGCTGCAGAAATGTCTTAGGTTCCTAGGCGGTGTAGAGATGCCTCTGGTTCACGAAATCTTGACATCCCTAAACAATAATAAATGTTCAATTTACTGTAATCCCTGCTGAAACTGCAAGCTTGCGAGTTAACAATATCATGTTACATTCTGAAAAGTCTCATACAACCTACACGAAGCTGCATCTGGTTGTGCAAACGTGTGATTGTTACATCACGGGTGGTTATTTAACATGAAATGAAACTGCAGCAAACATAAATCTACTATCAAAAGCTTCACACAAACGCACATCTGTAGTAAGTGAAATGTGAATTGTACTACGAAGAAAATTCCTTAGCACGTGAAAAGTGTTCCATAATCGAATTTCTTTATGTGGTGGAACAAAGCATTGTCGCGAAGGACGATGCACTGGTAATTACAAGAACAAACGCCCTATTTTTCAGTAGAAAAAAAAATTCGATGAAAAAGAAACACTGCTGTTGTAATCTCCGTTTCTCTGAAATAATCAAACACTTACAAACACACGAAAACACACAGGACACCCAACACAAGAAATACAGCCTGCCTGGCGACACTATATGTAAGAGAATTCGCATACAAGCTAAAATCTGGCCATGCGTCTGACACAATCTAGTACCATCTCGCGCTGCCGTTAGCTGACGTACAGCCTCCCGCATTTTTAACTATATCGCACCAGCATACTATGAAATGGGCGCGCGTCGTCCTGAGAAGAGCAGCTTAGCAGATGACGCTTGCGCTGGAGAGTTCTTTATGCGCGTCTGTTTACTTTTGTCGGTCTCGCTAAGTGTCGCCGTCGAAGGCGCTAAAATGACCCATGATCGACGCTCGCGCAATATAGTTACAAATGCGGAAGGCTGTACTTCTAGAAATACCTATACAGAAATTATGTACACAAGCAGTAACTTTCCTGGTTGAATTCTTTCTTTACCATTCAGGTCAAACAATCACCGGCGCTAGCATAGGTTATAGCAGAAAGCAAATACATGATAACGCTCCTGGCAACGTCCAATTAGTTTCAGGAGATTTTTCGCGAAAGTGTTCGCTAAATGTGCACTGCGACATGAACAAAGAACATTCGAAAAAACACATTTATCATTGTGGTCGCTTTAATAATCATCTCGTGATCCGTATAACAATTCACACTTCACGAACCACTGACTACAAAACTGCGCGCAAGCGCCGGACTTACCTTTCTAGGCGTAGTCGGCAAACGCTCCTTCATGTCAGGTCCCGGCGTCGACTGCACGACGATCCTTCCGACGTAAACACTGTTGAATTGCGGACGAACTACAGCACGTAATACCTCAACAAATTCTTCCGTGCACTGTGATCCGATGCGATATTATCAGAGGCTTTTTCATGAGCCGGGAACAAAGAAAGCGCGAGCGGGCCATACGATAATCGACATCGGCTAACCACACGAAAGATGCTGCGAGCTACGTTACGCGGTCCCAGGGGCTAAGTGATCATCAAAGCACACAAGGGGCACGACATTTTCTCTCGGCACAGCGTGCACACGATTAAACATCCACATCGACCTGCCTCAATGCAGCGCGCACGCACAGCAACAGGGAGCAACAGCAGAACACGGGAAAATAAAATACCATCTGTTATTTTACCGGTCATGCCCCTGGGGCAGTGGCAGCGCCTCCTGGGGGCCCCGAAAGCGACGTGGCAATAGTAAAGAAGGCATTGGACGTAGTTTGGAAGTCGGGCTCTGTGGCCTAGTGGTTACGACGTTTGCCTTGAGATCTGGGGTACGCAGGTTTGAATCCCGCTTCGGCTTTTTTTTTTTGTATTAACCATTTTCTTTTTTTCCCCTCTCTGACGGCGCGGTCGGTTGTGCCTCGGAGCCGGGCGCCTAGGCGAAGCGGCTGTCGTTATGGTGTTGCGGAGCGCTCGCGCGTGTGTACCAATTTCAAATCGAATTTTACCGTAAATCTGTTCAAGCATTAAATGACATGGTATGACTTCATCCAGTACGACAGCTACAAAGGTCCCGTTCTAGCCAGTTTTTGTGCCGAGTAGGCTCCTGTGTAGACCTTTTTGGTGCTAGTGGGACCAGTATGAGCCAGTTTAACTGGTTTAAGTACCAAACGGGTCCCCTGTTTAGACCCATTGCTGTGTCGGAGATTCCTGTTTAAACTTGTGGTCGGGCCAAATAGGCCCCTGTTTGGTGCCAGTGCCCGGTATGAACCAGTTTGTTCGCTGAACGGGGTCCCTGTTTAGACCTATTTGTGTGTGTGTGTGGGGAGGGGGGGGGGGGCTGTTTAAACCTATTTGCAAGCCAAACAGGACCCCGTTCAGACACGTTTGTGTGTAAACGGGTCCTGTTTACACCTGCTTGTTGCCAAACAAGGTGCCTGTTAAAACCAGTTTAAACCTGTATAACCCTGTTTGAATTTAAATAGGATTTTTTAGTAGGGTAAGGCCCTTCTCCGCCTGAAATGGTGCCCCTATAACAAAGAAGTTCTTCGGTTCTTCGGTGAGCTGGGGTTTAAAGCAGCCTATGAATATATGTCCACTCAGTGGCGGCACAAGGTTTACAAAAATTGCTGTTCTTCGATCATTTAGGGAGAGGTTCCGAAGTCAACTGCAGGAGCCGAAGTTGGCAGGCGAAAAACTAAACACTATGGCCAGGCAGAGGTTGAGATGTAAAATTGCATGATATTATGAGGGGCATGAAAAAAAAACTGGTTTCTTTCAAGTTTTTTTTCAGAAAATTGCGAAAAATAAACAAAGACGATTGCCCACAGAGCTACGAAAACCCCAACACATTTATTTGTTTAACAATGCAAAGAATATAATTGTCACAATATTGCATCACGAAAGTACCAGCAGAGATTACAGATTCACAATCTAGGCACGATTTCACGTCAAGGCATTGATTTAACATCGAAGCGCCAAGACCGACATTTGTATCCATGTTTGTCGGATTCATTCCCGCGTCACGCGTCAACTCTTCGCTGTGCAGCGGACGAAGCCTTCCGGACATTCAGGTTCGAGTGCGCGTAGACAAGATTTTGCACACGATCCCCTGCGAGCTTTTTGCGTAGCTTGGTGTGCACATTTGCAAACTCGGACCAGTTCTTTCACAAGCCGCAGAAGAATGGGGCAACTTTCAGAACGCGACAGGCAAGGGTGCTCAAGGATTGGTTAAAGCAAAGTCTTCGCCACCGCGTGGATGGATCCATGTGCTTCGCAGACTCCCAAACTCCTTCTTTTCGCCAAATTTCCTTGCAAAACGTTTTAAAAGAAACTTCTGCGGGTAAGCTCTGTTTCTGTGTTTTTTTTTCATTTTTATCCTGGTTGAAAAAAAAAACACGAAAGAAAGAAACAGCTTTTTTCCGACATTTCCAATGTTTTTTTTGTTTTTTTTTTGAAGTGCTTACATATCTAGGCAGAGGCGCCCAGTGTCACCACTTAGTCTCTAGAGTCAGTACAAGAGTATGTTTATATAGGTTAATTACTCAGAGGGCACACTGATCATGAGAAGTAAATTTACAGAATAAAAATGCATTGGAGTGCATACTGCTGGCATTACCAAATGCAAACTGGGAGCTTAATGCTCTCGCTGAAAATGAAAGTGCACAACGTGCTAATATATTGGTGACAAAATTGGGATTAACAAGCTCTATAACTAGTTAGGGACCGCGCAAGGAAGGATGGAACGAACAATGTTAGCCTTAACGTTAAGAGACAGGAAAAGATCACTTTGGGTGAGAGAGCAAACAAGGATAGTCGATATTCTATTTGACAAAACAGAAGAAGTCGATAATCTATTTGACAGGAGAGAAGAAGTGTGGCAGATCCAACAAGGTGGAATCTTCTTATATACAGCGAAACTTTGTTGAAGTACATAAAGAGTCGAAGCACGAGTACATCTACGCGCGCACACGCGCGCACACCCACACACACAAGCACGGGCATACACAATTTATTCCGAGCCTTTTCTTACGCAGTGTTTCTGACTACTATAGTGAGTACGACCGAGTCTTTGAACGGGTGATGATTTCAGAGGAAGCATGTGCATATCTACGTAGCACAATTCGAATCCATTTTATCAGCAAGAAGCATTTGCTTCCTCATTACCGTGCAGCTGGGGATGCGCCAAGGCCAGCTTTCTGTTTTTTGTATTGCCCACGTATACGGCCAGCGCCTCCGCTACCGCGGATGCACGGAGGCGAGCGTCATCCGTGGTGGTGCAAGAAACCCAGCAGCGCGTGTGGCGCACGTACTCGGCTGCAATAGGTCCGGTAGGAGAACGACGTGCATTACCAACGCCATCTTCCAACTAAATGCAAGAAAATGACGATTTGCCAGCAAGATCAGCAAGATCATGCTTTCAGCAAAGACGGAATTTAGCTAGACCCACATAAGACTGCCGCCGTGCTCAAGTTTCCTCGACCCTGCAACCAGAAAGAACTTCGCAGTTTTCCTGCCCTTGCGTCGTACTTGAAGCGATTGGTACGCGACTTCGTGACTACTTCGACTCCTCTTTACAGCCGTCTGACTTCCGACAATTCCTTTTTGTGTCTGATGACTCCAACGTAGTCTTTGACAATTTCAATCACGCCCTCACCTCAAGCGCAATCCTGCGTACTTCGATGAGAACGCCCCGACCATCCTTCGTGCTTATGCTTGTGGCCACGGCATCGACGCCGCTCCCATAGAACGTAATGCCACCGCATGAAGAACATGCCACCGCTGAAGAATACGTGCTAAATAAAAGTGTTTTTCCTAGCGTGAAAGAAGCCCGCAAATGCACGCAAAGTGCCTCGAGCGGCCAGTCGCGCGGCAATTCTACGTGTACTCGCGGGCTTCTTTCACACTCGAGAAAACGCATTTATGTAGCACGTATTGAGCAACAGAGAGCTGTATCGGGAGCTTTTCATGTTGCTCTACAACTTTGTCATTGACACTTTGATAATTAGGACAGTACTTTACTAGTTAGATTATTAATACAATTAGCTAATTAAAAATCAGTAACGAAAAAATTACTGGCGGCTACTCCACTGTACTGGAAACATTACGCACTAGGTTTGCTTCGCGTAACGTCGTTCCTCTTTTTTTTATCGTGCTGCATGATAGCTGGGACACCATGTATATCAATAACTTTTCCGAACCAGCAGGTTAACCATACTTAGGGCTTCCATGTTATGTGTGTGCCTCAGTGCGATGCTTTTCCTACGAAATACTAAAGCAGTGGTTCATGTATCAAGGCCTTTGAAATCACTAAACTACTTAGTTTACTCTGACACACTCATCTCAATGGTCTTACCATTATATTTAAATTTTTCAGACAAGAATGATACTCCTGGTGATTTCGCCAATGTTCTAAAGGAATATGGATATACTACCTGGCCAATAAATAGCACAAAGAATGGCGATCCTGGATGGAATCTTACGGATTTCTTTAACCATTCTGGAATTAACGTACTCTTTAATTTGGCGGTAATTACAGACCCCAAAAACGCCTCGAACTTCATTATTAGGGTAATTGAAAATTTTCTTTTTATTGTGCTTTTCATGTTTACTGTTCAACGTGCATTTTAGACTGTCGTGGGGTGTAATTTTAACGCAGTTATAGGCTAACTGTTATAAGCGGTCTTTAAACCAGAAACGTAATTTCGGCGAATTCATGACACTTTTTGGTTACACTACTTTATTTCTATGAGTGCGTTGTCGTCATTGTCACGTTGTGCAGTTTTGATATTAAAAACTGAATCGCAACGATACTGCGGTAAATGTCTTTATAACGAGCTCAAAGCAACATTGGCCTCAGCTGCTCCAGTGAGTTCTGTACAGTATGTATCAGTAATTATTCTTACCACAAATAGCAATAAAATGAGCTACAGGCAGCGCGAAATGTGCCGCGTAAAGCGAGATATAGGTCGACCCTTTAATTCTAAGTGAAAAAAAGTGAAAAACCACAACCGCAAGAAATCACCGAAAGAGGTTTATTTCCACAATAGGCACTGCCACCGGTAGCAAGCTTGCACACGGCTCCGCACTTAATCCGCAGATGCGTCCTCAAGTTGTCGATGCATTGCACGACGCCCACGATGTGACGTTTTACGTGGGTTGCAGCTGGACGGGTTTCCTCCTTTGTGCCCGCTGATAAACGTTTTTCAGATAAGCCGGACTTGCGCTGAGCGGCCATGTTGCCGTTTGCTTCAGCGAAGTCGAGAGCTTTAATGATGAACGACATTGAAACCTGTCTTCTCCTGCCGCTGTTCATCGCTCACGAAATAATAAACAAATAACGAATCACAAACGATGTAGATCTGAAAAAGTCTTAACAAAATGGCACAGCGGCAATAATGAAAAATGCCACCAAACACATTTAGGTACGAACACGGCTTTAGTTAGGCGTTTGGCAACGTGTACGACATTGTTTGCCAGACGACGGCTCAAATTCTGCTCAAGACTGCGATATGAGACGAGCGATGACTTTAGCAAACTTTTTTTTTTCTACAAGGTATATCGACTAATATACAGGTTTTACGCTACTTACTGTCATGTAATAGAGGAACGAAAGGCCTCTGCACGGAAGCAGCCATTTTAAATTGAGATAACTAACCACGACAAAGCACAGTTTAGAGGCTGCTCATCATGTAATTTAGTCAATTCGATGCAAAGGTATATTCATATGATTACAGCGAATGAGTCATCACAATTCATGGCATATATTGTAACAATACCACACCTTAAAGAAAGTTCGAGCCGGCAATTTTGATCTCCCAGATTACTGAGAACATCACACGCTGTGGAGAACTACCGTGCTACTGTTCATCTAATCGAATTAGTTGCTAATTTAGGGACCTCGCCATTGTTCGTATTCGCCTTACGTGATATTCCCAGTAGCAGTTCCTTTACGGAAATATCATATTTAACCTGTATATGTTTTGTATATTGGCACGCAGAAACCTATCAGCGTACATATAAGACGAGATATTGCATAAATGTCTGCATGCAAAGCTTTACATTGCCATATCAGGGTCCACATAAGCGATAGACTTTCCAATACGACTGTACATAAGCCCATATAACTTTATATAAAGGCTCATATAAGGCAAGTACTGTCTTATATGACGGCAAGTACGGACTTATAATTGCCTTATAAGAGTGTAGTATAACCTCATATGGCGATATTTGTGTGCATTTGAAAGTTCACGTTGCCATGTAAGGTATAGGTAATATCTGGTCATATATGAATGCAAGTGCGGGATTTTTATTATCAATATGAGTGATCCGAATATCATGTGTATACATATGAGACTGTCAGGGCTTGTTACCCGTTCGCCGTCGGCGCGAAGTCGTCGACGGGGTATACAAGCTGGTTGGTCGTTCCGTACTCAAGCGATCATCCGGAGTATAGAAAAAAAAAGATATTATCGAATGACAATGATACACAAATTAATAAAATAAAATAATAAAAAAATGACACAAGAGAAACTAACACATACGAATTTAATATAGCTGAATGATGACAAGAAAGAAACATGACGAGAAATTAACAGTAGATATAAAAATGAAACAGGGCGCGGATCAAGCACACAAGAATACGCTTAACAGTAGCTCACTAAAACAAAGTTAAATAAACGAAGTTCAAAAGAAAACTAACGGTGTCATACGCGTGGCCGGGCAGCAGCAGCAAGTCCATAAACCGTGAAGTCGGCGTGCAGAGCTTGCTCGAAGAATGCCTGCGAGACGATCTTGTTGAGGTGGATGCCGACAAGCACAGAAGCAACAGCCGCAGCCATCCACACGGCGCCATATTGTCGGACAATACATACGCTGCTAGCAATTTGTGGACACGGTACAGAGACATCTCGTATCGCAGGGTTTCCGGAAAGCACTTGACTCCGCCCGTCTCAGCGACCCACTCAATGCACGCGCGGGGCAGAGAACACACAGGAATTCGTAAAAAGCACTCTCGGGGCCTGTGTCTAGGTCGCGCCCACAAAAAAAAAAAAAAAAAAAAACTAAATGCCACTTTTTTCAGCCGCTTGACCAAATGACTGGCAATACCCGCCTTGCAGGGCTGTTTCTATGTCCACGACGTGTTCGCGCCCGTTGATCGGTGCGTCGATGACTCGAAACTATGCCGCACTGTGACACTGCCCCCAAATTCGTAATATTATATCATAATATTCAGTTGCACGAGTGGCATTTTCGAGAAAAGAAAACAAGAAAAAGAACACCGTTCCATTCATACATAACATTTTACATACAATATACAACGCGTACTGTACAAAAAAAATTAATCGAACAGAACACTACACTTCTATGTATACAACACCAAAATCCTTAATATTAACTGCAGAATGACCATAAATAAATGATAACTGTAATATCATATGCAGCACAAACGCCTTGAACAGTCTGTTCGTACTCTACATCCGTTATTAGCGCACGTATTAGTGCCACTGAGAGCCTCGTTGACTTCAGTGATGCACTATCAGAGTCGCTCTCATTTTGCAGTCAAAACTCTTACTTGCTCCTTACGCATTAAAAAAAAATTGTGCAAACTAAGCCCCTTAGGACTACAAGGAGATTCACGCTTATTTATGAGTACTTCCCCGCACTAAATGAAACTAAAAATGCGGCCGTCTTCTAAATACACGTGGGAGACACACACCAACGCTTTGCTTCTTTGTGTCCGCGCAATACACGCTTTAAAGGAACGGTACAAACACTTTATAAAAAGGTTAAGTTACACAACCGCTCCTTGAAATAAAGCGCCTTACTATCAAGAAAAAATCTCGCGAACACTTCCGTAAAGTAACTGATACTCGAGCACGCCATTACAAAATTCAAACAAGTAACCTGGGCTTAACGTTGCAAGACTATCTCACCCAAAAAGAAGCCTACCTGCTAAAAAAAGAACGACATATTGAGAAAACAAAGTTTCAAAAATTTATGCACGCGCAAGCCAGCTCTTTCAGAATATCGGAGAGCTTCTAAAACAAATTAAACAAGCTCTACGCTTGCTTATTGAAACCATCTCTAGTATCGGAGATCTCCAAACGTTTAACCAAACACTGAAAATAAAGACACAAATAACCTGTTTATATAAAACCTGTATTACCGCTTTTCATTCCGAATATCCTACGGTTGCGTCATATCCCTAAGCCGTACTCCAGGGGGGCGTGGTCTGAAAGCTTATTTTGTAAACGAGAGAATACAAAGGGTACGTAGGTCATTCTCCTCGCCGCCGATTCCCGATACTTTACAAAAACGTAACATGCCTTCTAGCCATCGCACTGCGACTTCATTGCCGCGTATGAAAAATTCGCGTCGCGTTACCGGCTCGCTCTCTTGTGCCATGCCTAGCACACCTTGCAAAGAACCGAACGAGGGGGAACATAATTGCCCCCTTGCTTTTGACCTCCTCCGCGCCGAACAGCCCTTGCTTTCTTCTTTACCCGGCGGCTCGGACGCGCTCTTACTGGAAACATTCCAATCGACAAACGAGCCTTTCGAACTCCTTGACTGCGCTCCCCACCGGGTTTAGCGCATTTTCCGCATTTTTCCTTATTCCGGACAAATGTATCCCAAATTTAGTGGTTGCAAACGGGGCTATGCCTCACTCTGCATTGGGAGATAGTCATCCACAGCGTGAACTTTGTGGACCCCATCACGGCCGTTCACGCGCAAAAAGTAGAAAGTTATTGTCAAAAAAATTACCCCATCTTCCCGTAAGGGAACCCTGAGTAGCATGCGAAGCAGCCATGGGGTCGACTCGAAGTTCGGGATCGGCCTGTCGCTGCTGCCGTTTCGTGGCAGCGGCTCGAGCCCTCTTATCCGCGGCGCTGTCCACGGCGCTCACACTGGTGTTGACGCTGGCGCTGTCCGTGGCACTCATCGCGGCGGCGGCGTTTCGGGAGGAGAATGAGAGGAGCGGAGCGCGCGCGCGCGTCATTACACCGTGAGCTACAGTGGCGCCCCCCAGCGGAGTATGCAGCGCCTACCGTCGCGCCTCCAACCTAAGCTGCTTCGCTATATCGCGCGCGGAGCCGCTGGTGTTGCCATTCGTTGCGCAATCCGGAGAGGAGAGGAGCGTCGGAGAGGAGGAATGCCGAGAGGAGAGGAGATGAGACAAGGAGAGGAGGGGGAGGAGGATGCGCATGCGCAGTGCGAGTGTGGACGCCGCACGGCGGACGGATGGAGGGAGGAAGAGAGAGAGAGTGACATAGCCCCGACCGTAAACTGCTTCGCATCTAAAAGTGAAGCGCCACCTCGTCAGCGATGGGTACAGGGTAACTACACCGATGCTGTAGTCCCACCTGGGATGGATGTGGTGGCACTCAACGGCCACGTGTGTTACAAAGACACTTTCTTGCGTTGGTTAGAAGCCACGGATCGCTCGGTCTACCCAGTTTACTCTTTCCTGCGGTTGTTAGAAGTCATCGCTCGGCGCTAGCCAGTGTGAAGGGGCATCACAAAGTAAAAGAAAATAAAGCGTAGTTTTCTGACCCTTGTATGGGTGGTTTCCTGCAATACCTGTGCTACACGGGCAAAGTAAAGTGCACTTTGAGAGAGTGCACTTCAGCACGCTGCTACATGAGAAAGAAAAGTGTTCTTTCCAACTGAGCGCAATGGCCACCAGGAGTCAGATGGGAAAGCATATATTTGTTAATATAAAAATATGTGCACAAAAACAGTTTATTATTGTTAGAAACAACATTTCCAATCAAGCTTTGCAAGCGCCGGCAACGATAGTAACTTGACCAGCAACAGTCAAAACGGCTCGATCCGCCAAACAACTGCGCAGCCATTACCCGGCGTGGTCATGAACAGCCCGAGAGCGAGAGTAGTTTTTTGCTGTTCTTGTTTTCTTTCGGTGTGGCAGACTTTATTATCTTGTAAAGTTAGCAATTTAAAACAATGTAATTAAAAATTATTGCTGACTTTCTTTTCAATAATACTTTACTTATTTTTTACTCATTGCTAGCGAGGCTAAACACTTCGTCACACTCACTAACACACTCACATTGTCACTAAGCGTTTCCGTGTAGCAGCCTGCGAATGACACTAGCCGCGAATTGCACTCGCTCAAAGTGCACTTTACTTTGCCCGTGTAGCACGGGAATTAACATGGTAAGCGCGCGGCAAATCACTTATGCGCTAGCCGAAGCGCACTTCGTCTCGCAGCTGGGGCAGCTGGGGTGCCTCGAAGCGTGCCTACTCGCAGCCTTTCTTTAGCACGAGCAACGAGCGTTCTGTTAAACGTCCAGTCTGAAAACCAGGCGCACACCAATATGTCCTCGGAAATGGGAGCGGAAGCACGTAGTGAGCCGCACCAATCCAATCCAGAGGAAAGAGAAGGAGCAACGAGCGATCTGTTGAAAGCCCAGTGAGAAAATCAAGCGCACACCAATCGGTGCTCGGAAATTCTAGCGCAAACACGTAGCCAGCTGCGCCAATCGAATCCAGAGAAAAAAAGAGGAGGGCGAGCGTCCCCTCGTGGTTTAATGCGAAACGTATTAAACTACAAATTGGTCTAATACACATTCAGTGTACATCTTGTAAACTTTAAAATGCTTACAACCCACAATAATGTGAGTAATATTATTGTACTAAATGCATTTATTTTATAACTTGCTTGTTCCTGTAATGCACTCGGTGGAACTACGAACAAGTGAAAGAAGGCACGACCATGCACCGACCGCATGATCACGTGAGCCCCAGTTTGTCGACCGCCCATATGGCAACGCCCAAGAGATGATAGCCACCTACAGTGAATCTAGATAAATCAATGAAACTGGAGGCGTGCCGATGGACAAACGCTGTCTTGTTACCATTAGTTCTTTTATCTTGGGGCGTCGCTAGAGCTCGTGAAGATCCCGAGTTTCGGCAAACTCGGCGCATCCTGCATAACACCCCTCGGGTGCTATGCAGGATACGTCGAGTTTTTTGTTCGCGCGAGTTTTACCCGAGTTTGCTCGATGGCAGTCAGTGAACGGAGATAGCAAGGAACGTGCAATAACAGCCGGCAAAAAGAAATGTCGAGATAAAGCAGCGTATGACAACATGGGCGCACCCTGCGCGGCACAGTGCTTCCGCGCTTGAAGCACAGAGGACTGCGCAACAAAACGCGCCAGCGACTCGTATTGTTATCAACGTATTATCGCAATTTAGCAATACCGTCACTGTCCCGCTCTCTATCTGCACACTTGCCGTGAGCCGCTTGCCACGCCTTTTTCTGGTGCGTCAAGGGCGTGCCACCTCTTTCGGGCATTATCTTTACATCCTCCGTCGAATGCGAACAGGGCACATGCGGTGATTCTTGCACCTACACTTTCCCTCAATCGAATACCTTGAAATACAGCAAATAAGATAACAAGCATTTTATTTCTTAAAGTATGGCTTTTTTGTTTTCAATGATATAAATTTGTGCTAACATATGAAGATCGAGTGAACTATAAAATTTTGCACATTTTTGCAGCGAGTGGCGACAGTGAGGCGAATGCTTACACGCGGATACATTCTAGAGGGTCGCAAGCACGAGGAAGTTCACACGGTGAGCAGTCGCCAGGGGCGCTGCAGTGTCATTCTCGATAAAGTCGATGCGATAATGACGCATAAAGTTAGTCATGGCAATGATCTGTCCATTCCCTGTCTATTAGGGGAATGGCAACGCAGCGCTGCAGCATGGCTGTTCACCGCAGGTGCTTTCACTAAGGCGGCTATTAAGGCCACCGCTTTACCAACTGAAACGACACTCTAGCCATAGAGACGGGAGCAACGGCTATCACGGCAAAATTGCTGTGCGGTATTCTAGGTTCCGTAGTGACGCAGCACGGTGAAAATGCATCGGTTTATCTACGTGCGCGAAGTGTCCGCGATGCATTGCGAAGAAGAGCGTGCTGCCCAGCGACACAAATCATCTCTTGTCATCGCTTGCCCAGTGAAGGTGCTTCCGTGTGCATGTCCGCAGAATATGAGTGTGTTGTGCACTCCTATGTCCTTGTCTATTGCCTCCGCTGCTGAGCTAACAGCGATCGCAGTTGATATCGTAACGACAGCGCAGCAATCGCATTTTGGCAGGTGAGCGCTTTTGTGTGCAGTTAGGAAATTATACTTCGAACGCAGGAAGGTGTTGCAATTGTTTAGTGTGTCATGCTTGTGACGAAGAAATCCCATCGAAATGGGTGTGTTTGCGCTGACCGCTGATCGTGTTCGCGAAACTGCGGCTCCGATACATCACTGATGACAGAGTACCCATTTCAAATGACAGCTGCGATACGTTCTCGTTGGACTTCTTCTTTCTAGGGTTTTACGTGCCAAAACAAGTTCTGATTATGAGGCATGCCGTAGTGGAGGGCTCCGGAATAATTTTGACCACCTGGGGTTCTTTAACGTGCACTACAACGCAAGCACACGGGCGCTTTTGCATTTCGCCTCCTTCGAAATGCGGCCGCCGGGGCCGGCATTCGATCCCGCGACCTCGTGCTCAGCAGCGCAACGCCTTAGCTGACTGAGCCACCCCGGCGGGTAAGTTCTCGTTGGCAAACACTACGCACTGCTCTGGATAGTCGTCCACCACGGTGAATCGACGCCGTGCAAGCAGCTACGGTGACGTGCCCATAATTATTTGCTGTGTGCTTCGTCGCCACAATGCCTGCAATGAACCGTGTTGTGGGCGATCACAGCCCAAGAAGATATATGCATAAGCCAGTGAAAGTCGACACTTTTTTTTTCATAGTGGTGCTCAGTACACCACCGATGACAGTGCGTTGTGCGTGTTTTATTTCGCCGGTCAAGATTGCTAATGTCTCTCAGTTCCGAACCACGTCACAGTTGCCGAAAATTAAGTTGGGCGTGGCCTAACCGGGGTGGGCGCGCATAAGGGTTACATGACTCGCGCGGGGCGTGACCTATGTTGTTGATTGAAAAGGGAACTCGTGCCAAACTCGCACATCGCGAAACCCCCCTCGACTTGAACTCGTGAATATGGCGGTGGCAGCAGCAGCCTGTGTCATCGCATCCAGCGGCAGTAAGCGTCAATATGACCGTCTGGACCCGTTCACCTACATGACCGACGCAGTGTTTCAGCGTCATTTTTGCCTTTCCAAAACGTCAGTGCGCTGGCTGTGACGAGTTAGGCGAAGGCCCTCGTCTGCGGAGACAGCGTGGTGGGCAAATTATGCTTTCCGAGCACAGAGTGGTGTGACTATTGGCTGCGGAGGAAAAGTTCGTGCGATCGCTTCGGCTCTCTGCTGTTTCAAGCGCTGCTAGTCCACCGCACCCCAGCCTCAGGCCATTTCCGGCGTCGTCATCAGAGTACTGGGGCACCTACTAGCACCTGGTGTTCAACCCGGACCAAGCTACCTGCGCAGGTGAAGTGGTCACATTATATTGGAAGACTCAGAATGGACGCCGGGCTGCCTTCCGGTGCAATAGGTGCCGAAATCGGTTTTCGCAGTTGCACGGTACCGTTGCACTGCATGGGCAGAGAGGCGAATGAAGTGACATCCCCAACATGGACCGCCTCGGACGTCCGGACGACCACCTCTCCAGGCGGCAAATGATTTGGCTCACGTACTGCGTGAGCAAAAGCGTTGATATGGCTGTTGAAGTAGATGACCGGTGATTGTTTCCTCTATCAGAGCACGTCATCGCCGACTGGAGGAACTACCCCCATAAGGTCGCGAGGGAGGAGCTGCTGGCGCGACTTCCACTCGGTGGCTCCATGTAGATAGCGCAAATTGACGAGTGCATTCTTCGCGGCGAGCAAAAGTACAATCGAGGCCACCTAATGACGGGTGACAACTTTCCACCGAGCTGCCAAAATTACGGCGGTGTTAAAGATGGTGGCTCTTTGGTCTTCGGCATGTTCTGCGCGACTAGAGGGGTGCTGTGACTTTCAAGGTCGGCCGACGAAAGGCGGCGACGCTAGGCGCCATTATTGCAGCCAATGTTCAACCGGGGACCATTATTCATAGTGACGAATTGGCCGCAAAGAAATGTATCCCAAATTTAGTGGATGCTAACGGGGCTATGCATCAATCTTCATTAGGAGAAAGTGAACCACAGCGTGAACATTGGGACCCCAACGCGGGCGTTCACACCAAAAAATATAAAGTTATTGTCAAAGAGTGAAGCGCCACCTCGTGAGTGATGCGTACGGGTTAACTGCACCGATGCTGGAGTCCCACCTGGGATGGATGTGGTGGCACTCAACGGCCACATGCGCTGCAAGGACCCTTTCTTGCGTTTCTAAGAAGCCACGGATCGCGAGTAGGGTGCCTCAATGCGCGTGCGCGCATTGAGAGTAGGGTGCCTCAATGCGCGTGCGCGCATTGAGGCATCCTACTCGCAGCCTTTCTTTAGCGCGAGCAATGAGCAATCTGTTAAAAGCCCAGTGTGATACCAGGCGCACACCAATCTGTGCTCGTAAATGCGAGCGCAAGCACGTAGCGAGCCGCCCCAATCGAATCCAAAGAAAATAAAAAGGAGGGCTAGCGTCCCCTCGTGGTATAGCGCGAAACGTATTAAACTACAAATAAGTCTAATACAGATTAAGTGTACATCTTGTAAACATTGAAATGCTTACAACCGACGTTATTGTGACTAATATTATTGTACCAGATGCATTTATTTTATAACTTCTTCGTGCATGTAATGCACTCGGTGGAACGACAAACAAGTGAAAGAAAGCATAAGCATGCACCGACCGTATGATCATGTGAGCCCCAATTTGCCGACCGCCCATATGGCAACGCCCAAGGGATGATAGCCACCAAGAGTGAATCTAGATGAACCTATGAAACTGGAGGCGTGCCGACGGACAAACTTTGTCTTGTTACCCTTACTCGTTTCGTCTTGGGGCGTCGCCAGAGCTCGTGAAGATCCGTGAAGATTCCGAACGAAACTTCATGAAGTATTCGGTCGCCCTGCTGTGCGCATACTTTGGGCTGGAAATGCTGTGCGCATACTTCCTCAAAGAATGCCGCACCATTCATCGCACCACTACTGCATACCATCCGCAGACTAATGGCATGACCGAGCGATTTAATAGAACTCTTCGTGATATGCTGGCCATGTGCGTTGCATCGGACCAAACCAAATGGGACCATGTTCTACCATTTCTGACCTACGCTTATAATACCGCCACGCAGACTACCACGGGATTTTCGCACTTCTTTCTCCTGTACGGACGCGAACCTTTTTCCCACGATGGACACTATCCTTACGTACCGCCCTGACACCACGGAAACCACTACCTTGTCAAGCTGCAGCACACGCAGAAGAATGTCCCAAGCTATCACGTATGTTTACGTCCGAAGACCAGCAACGCCAGAAGCACCATCGAGAAACTTCCCATGCTCCTGCATCCTATGCTCCAGGCTCGTTAGTGTGGCTTTGGGTTCCAGCCCCTACTCCTGGACTGTCACCGAAACTCGCGTCGAAGTACCAGGGCCCATACCGCGTCATCAGCCAAACGTCTCCAGTCAATTATATCGTCGAACCCCTCGAGCTATCTTTGGATCATCGCCGTCGAGGACGCGGCATTGTGTATGTCCAGCGTCTCAAGCCGTACTATGATGCACCTCTGTTGTCCTACCACTAGGTCGCCGGAATGGCTTTCTTTTCCGCGGGGGAGATAACTGTACTGTGAAATGAGGAGCAGTGGAGATGTGGCTATGAGAGAGAGAACGACGACGAGGGAGATAAACCTTGTTTCGGTTCTCGATCGGCTGATTATACGAAACTGAGAATCCAAACGTCGGAATTTAATCATTTCTCCTCTTTCGTGGGACAATAAATGGTGCCCCACACGTAAATTAGAACTATCAATAACAACATTACGCTGCCGAACCCTTCCATTAAATTTTTGCCTGTACAGGTCCGGTCTGGCACCATCTCCTCTGTGTCCTACCTGCCAGGAACCCGAAACAATTGATCACTTTCTATTATTTTATTGTCGCTTTAGGAATCAGAAAGAAGAAATTCGAATTTTCATTCTGTAAATTGGGTATTTCTCTAACTACTCAAGATATCCTCTCCTTCGGGGCTTCTTCAATGGGCTTTTGCCACAAGAACATCTGCGTGGTCCTCTGTGACTATATCTGTAACACAAAAAGACTACCCAGTTAATTCTCGAAGTAAATAATTGGATAACTCATGAAATCGCTAATTGTTGTTTCGCAATTATTCTAATACCACAAAAAAATTTTGCTGTTTATATACAATTACAATGATTTTAATTTTGTAAATCTCTTTCCAAGTTATCATAAATGCTATACTTCCACCTGATTTACTTTTTCTGATTTTTTTCCCGTCTCCCCCATCCCTTTAACCTTTAACCGCCGGTTTCTTGGCCAATCCCCCGTAGTGGTTAAGCGCCACAGATGAGGATCAAGGAAGCAAGCAAGCAAGGCTGTGCTGATTCTCGCTGCTTTATCGTTGCTCTCGCTGTTAGTCGCGAACGCTGACTTCCCCAAGTGCTTCGTGACAAAATAAACATATAAACACATTCAGGTGCATGCTTGTTTTATTGAACCAAAGGTTTCTTATTCTTCTGCCATGCGTTTTCTTGTGTGCTCGGTTGCTTTCTCGCCAATTGCGCCGATCCCGGAGAAAACGCAGTGGTAAAAGTGGCAGTCTCGCCAGAAAGGCCAAGCATCGATTGCAATATCAAACTAGTGGACAGCTGTACGAAGTAAGGAAAGTAGTTTTAGCGGCCGTATAAGCTTGTAAACATAGGCATACTATGAAAATAACAAACATCGTGTCGCGCGCACAAGCAAATATGACCGTATCTCACTCGATGACCTCGGAAATTCGCTGTCAAAATGCTATAATTGGTAAGCACGGCAGCGGGAGCGAGCTTAGCTTCAGCCGCTAAGCACAGCGCAGGAAGGAAGGACTCTCTCCCCGTCGCAGATGGCTGTCAAGATACAGCCGCCCGGCCGGGAGCGCGCGGCGTAGTAAGCATTCAGTACAGCTACGACGAGCGCGTGCATACGCGCACCTTGCTAGCCTCGCGATTTCTTGACTCGATAAACATCTCGGTCTTAATCTGACTGATGCTTCCAATGAGAATTGTTGCTTCACATTGCAGTTGAGATCCACAATCTTTGCAACGTGAGGCTAATGACACCAATGGTCCGTTACGGACGTTGTTGCCATGATCCCTTAGCGTCTCTTTCATGTGAACCGTTTTTTCAGGTAGCAGTTAATTTACAAGTAGTATATTTAGAGCTTAGCAAGTTAGTTCCGTGTGCGCCTCCTACACCCGCCGACGTTGCTCAGTGGCTATGGTGTTGGGCTGCTTAGCACGAGGTCGCGGGATCGAATCCGGCCACGGTGGCGGCATTTCGATGGCGAAATGCGAAAACACCCGTGTACTTAGATTTAGGTGCACGTTAAAGAACCCCAGGTGGTCCAAATTTCCGGAGTCCTCCACTACGGCGTGCCTCATAATCAGATCGTGGTTTTGGTACGTAAAACCACATAATTTAATTTTTTTGCGCCTCCTATGCAGCTTTATCTCTGCTGCGACGGGCCTTCTTTTGCCGTTTGTATAGAATATCAGTGTTGGGTATCGCTATACATCTCTGGATTAGGTAACAAAAAGACTGTTTGGATAAAAACAAGTATTTGTGAATTGTGCAATTGGACTCATTAGTGCTAAAAAATGAAAAAAAAACATAAGTAACTTTTTTTTTCTGCGAGAAGTCACTAATAAAGCTAAGCACTTAAAGGTAAATAGTCTGCATGAGTAGTTTCTAGTACGGTAAAAGCGTGAGACTTGTCACTGTTCGCAGTTATGAGTAAACGCCAAGACCTAAAGAACATACTCTACATGATTACTTATATTTACGGTAAAAGCGTGTGAAACGCTATTGTACACATTTTCGCTTACTCGGCTTGCAAAAAAAGAAAAACGAAAGAAAAGACAGTTCGTGTATTGTCCTTTCGCCATTTAAGAAAAACACATTTTCTTACTCTTTCAGATTGGCCATAAGCCCGTGGCAATATCAACAGGCGACGCACTAATCAAATACAATCAACTACTGATGGCCCTTATGAGCTCAGGGAGCTCAAACTATGACAACGTATCTCTTCAAAATTTCGCTGACCGCGTAAATGAGATCGAGGCATTGCTCGTCAATGTGAGTGATCAAGTGTTTTAGTAAATGAAAAAACATAACTGAAACTGTGAAAACTGGTCTAGTTGGTTCTATGCGAGACTAACTATAAAAACACGACCCAGAAGAGGGCATAACACATTTAAGACTTTCAGTGGGTGGTATATTTTGCAGGTGACAAATGTGTGCAACCTTAAAAAGAGCGAACATTTCATCAATGACCCCCAGTTAGAGGTGTTGACATCACTAAAAAGGAGGGAGTTTGGCTGGCGGACCTTTTATTGGCGATTATCGGCACCATAATAATGAATGCGAGTTGAATTCGCTACCCGAAAGAGGCTGCGCTATACCATGTTTCTAAACTAAGCAAGAATTTTTGTCGTAAGGCTGTCACTTTGGTTAGATGCAAATTATCAATCTAGAACATGAATTTAATTTAATTATGGGGTTTTACGTGCCAAGACCACTATCTGATTATGAGGCACGCCGTAGTGGGGGACTCTGGAAATTTGGATCACCTGGAGTTCTTTAACGTGCACCTAAATCTAAGTACACAGGTGTTTTCTCATTTCGCCCCCATTGAACTGCGGCCGCCGTGGCCGGGATTCGATCCCGTGACCTCGCGCTCAGCAGGCCACCACCATAGCCACTGAGCAACCATGGCGGGTAATCGAGAACATGATATTTGTCTAACCAGGTGTCTTAGGCAATAACCTGGCTTCTTCATAAAGTTACTATTAAAACATTTTGCTGTTCACGCCACAATCTTGTTGATCAGATGTGCCAGACAGACAGAGAGACAATGAACTTTGTACATTTTTTATCCTCCTTGGAAAACACACGTAATCTTTCCTTACATGATTATTCAGAAATCTAAAACCACAGTCGATGTGCACCTCTTCATCAGAGAAGCGAGTTTCCGGAATTAAGCGAACAGTTGTCTTGTCTGACGGAAGGACAGCGCAATGTTGGAGCGAATACAATACGGCTTTATTTCGCCATCAACTTAACAGCGGCGGGTGAACTGTCCGGTTCAGTGTTAGAGGAATGAAAGCGCGCGCCAGCTTGAATGCCAACGCTTTTGAGCACAACCAGAGAGTGATAACGCTTGCGCCACTGCCAAGGCGCATGCCTAGCTGTTACGTAAAAGAACTTCATTTGCACTAGACGAGGACAAAGACGAGGCTAAGAAACGTGAGCGCGGATTTACAACAGTGTTTTATTTTGAAGCAAGCAACCACCCATATTGAAAAAAAAAATCACAGCATATCCACGAAGTGAATGATGATGAGTGGGCGAAGCACCGGGGGATCATTCGGGTAAACCACAGCTACGGACACGAGATAAAGAGCGCGCGCGTCGGGAACGAGAGAGAAAAAGAGCGCGCGTCGGGAACGAACGCCCTTGTGCAATGCAGCGCCCCTAGCTACGGACGAGAAAGAGAGCGCGCGTCGGGAACGAACGCCCTTGTGCAATGCAGCGCCATAGAATAAAGACCAACTTTAGAGAAGGGAAACTGTACCTTCCACAGTGGTCCGAAAATAAGAAGCGGCAGCGCATGGAACACGCTGGGGTACCCGACAGATGGCGCTGCTCAAACAGGAAGCGGAAATATGTTTTTTAATGCAAAACCCAATATGGCCGTTTTTTACCGGTCGCGCACGCAGGTACGCGCCGCGCTCGCCCGGCTGGCGTTGCGGCGTGCCTCAGTGCCTTGCCGATTAGCTTGTGCGTTCTAATTGCCAGGAGACCAAAGAGCCTCCCCCCCCCCCTACTGACGCCCATACAAACAAACCACAAGTGAGTGAACAGGACGTAGGACTTTATTGGTCAAAGACAAGCAGTGCACCTTCTCGTACAAGAGCAAATATAAAATTTGCATATTGAGATACGCTGAAACAATAAACGCGAGCTCGTAAACTGCTCACTTTCGTCATCGCACATGGCGGTCCGGTAACGTGCGACAACCAGCAGCGCAAGCAGATGTTTGCACCGACAGTCGCC